>NW_019241227.1:0-1715 GCF_002742605.1 Olea europaea var. sylvestris | reverse complement strand
CGAATCCTTTTGAAGAGGGAGGGGATAATATAATCCAGGAGTCGAGCCCGACGAAGGCGAGTACGAGACGAGATCCGTTAATACTCGATGGTGGACTAATGACGCGATCAAGGGCAAAGCAAGTGAAACAAGCGATGGATTGCTCGTTCAAGAAACCATTGATGGAACCATGTTCGAGACTCAAAATGGAGTAACTTTCATGTTCGAGTCAAAGATTGAATCAATTTAATATCGAAGGCCGAAGACAGAGGAAAATGATAAGCCTATGCGACCGTATAGGCTTATGAGGCTCGCGGTCGCATAGGTGTTTACCGAAACTCAAAGGGGCCAACCAGACTGAACCATGCGACCGCATGGAAATACACTATGCGGTCGCATAGGCCATTTTTTGGCGAATTTCCTGTTTTTGGTATTTTTTCATATTTTGTTAGTTTTTGATTCTTTTCCATATTTTGGGGATTATGCTCAACTTTTGCACGATTTTTACCTAGTTTTTAGGTTTAGTATAAATAGGAGTTTTCATGCAATTGTTAAAAACTTTTGACATTATTGATATTGAATTAAAGTGAGGCGTATTGTCTTCTTTTCATTGTTCTTCATTGAACAACTTCGAACTTATCAAGTGTTAACTTGTGGCGTTCAAACAACAGGATTTAATTCTTAAATTGCATGATCAAGGGGTCTTTCAAGTGTCGTTCTTGTTAGATTTTTTGGTTCGACTTTCTTTTGGGTTAATCCTAAACTCTTGGATTAATTGGGCTTTCTTGGGTTCGTCAATCTCGTTGTGGGTTTCGTAGTCAACGCAGCTACGGGGTTCGCATCATTATGTGAATCATTTAATAGCACAATTGTGGCTGTAAGAGAGAAGCCGATCTTAACCATGCTGGAGGATATCAGGGTATATTTGATGAGGTGAATTGTGGCCCGTAAAGAGTCTTGTGATAGGTGGACAACTGCAATTCAACCTAGAATTCAGAAGATTTTGGACAAAAATGGTAAACTTGTAAGGTTTGAGTGGGCTGAGTACGCAGGTAATGAAAAGTTCCAAGTTCGCCACAATGCAAGGATTGTGCTACATGTTGTGGATTTAAGGGCACGAACTTGTACATGCCGTGGTTGGCAATTATCAGGAATTGCATGTAGCCATGTCATTGCCTCAGTTGTATCTAGAGACCTGAACGTGTTGGAGTTCGTGGATGATATCTATAAGAAGGATGCATACATGAGAACATATACGCCATCAATATCTCCCATCACAGGTCCGGACGCATGGCCTACCCTAGGTTTGAACCCTCTCACTCCACCGGTGTACACGAAGAGGCCTGGGAGGCCAAAGGAAAACAGAAGAAAAGAGCCGAATGAGGTGGCTTCTTCAAGTCAGCTGAAGAGGTCCACGCAGTCTAAGAGCAATGCCAATACTTCACAATCAACTTTAGGAACAATGGAAGGTCAACGAAAAAGATCGAGGCTAACAATGACATGTTCGAAGTGTGGTGAAGCAAGACACAATAGGAGAGGCTGCAAAGGGGCACCACCTCCAGCACCTTGTTAGGATGAAACTGTCCGGCGTCTGCCAAGTTCACTTGTTAATTTTTTGGCTTTTGTTTTTGTTATTTAGTGCACAAATTGTCCGCATGTAGTGGATATAATATAGCACTTTAGAAACCTTTTTTGTTGTTTATGTACTGGGAAAACGTAGGAAGTTCAGGACTTAT
>NW_019241226.1:0-1715 GCF_002742605.1 Olea europaea var. sylvestris | reverse complement strand
CAATTCCAACCCCACAATATCAATACAAATTCCACAATGTCAAGTTAACCCTATAATATCAACAATTCCACCACAAAAAAATTGACTTTTTCTCCTAGAAAACTCATCAAACACTTTGTAGGCACAAATTTATACCTTTAATAATCACAGCACAAAATCACCACTTTCGTTCACTTCAAGCCAATACATCCACAATCTACCACAAACCTATTAAAAAAACTATTACCACTTCTTCCAAATCGAACCACCAAAAGTAATTTAACACAATGTAGACAAATTTTCCTAATGAAGGTTTAGTTAGTTTAACGCATTTGGAAATATGTATAAACTTGTAATTTCTTTTGTGTAATCCTCCTTAAAGTTGGAGAATTACCTAAACTTTTTGTAATTATATAAGGTAGTATAATGTTGGGGTTGAAATTGACCTAGTTATTTTTTCCTAGTCTTTTGGAGCAATGGCTATTTGATTATAACGTGAATATCCATCGAGAAAGCAGTAATTAGAGGACCAACACTGATCAATAAAGAGCACTAGTGAATGATCTTTTTGTGGCATTGTTCAACTTTTTGTTATCAATACACACTCACCACCTAGTTACTAACCTTATTGGAATCAACTCATTGAATTCATTCTTCTCCACTATAATTTCATCATTCTTTAGAAACCACATGTATTGGACTCACTTATGAATTGTCTGAGATAGGATAGATAATCCCTGAATTTACTAATTTTAGCATTTCTTTTCTCACCACTTCCTTCAAAGTTGGATTTAATTTGCACTAACCCTTCACTGATTGCTTTGACCCATCATCCACTAGGATTTTGAGCATTCACAAAGTAGGACTTATTTTCCTAACATCAGCTATTGTCCATCCAATTACAATTTTGTTTTTCTTAAGAACCTCAAATAACTTTTGCTCCTCCTCTATCATACCATTCACAATGATTACTGGAAGTATAATGGAATCTCCCAAATATGCATAACATAGATGTGATGGCAAGGGCTTTAACTCATAGGTTGGGGCCTTCTCTACTCATATTGCCAATGTATCTTACCCTTAGGTTGTTCAACAAGTTGTAAAGCACATGCCTTCATTGTTGAGTTCTTTTAACTGTATAATATTCGCCTCATATTGATTTGATGGATGTTATGCCTAAAATGTATCAACTGCAAGGTTATCAAGAACATCTATTTGAC
The DNA here is from genome assembly GCF_002742605.1 of Olea europaea var. sylvestris. Lineage (NCBI taxonomy): Eukaryota > Viridiplantae > Streptophyta > Magnoliopsida > Lamiales > Oleaceae > Olea > Olea europaea. Next base: position 516 of record NW_019241226.1, on the reverse strand, counting down.
AATAAGTATCCGAAGTCAATGAATGTTTTCATTGCCTTAAACACATTGAATAAGACATGCTCATTGTCCGCTCTAAAAATCATCCTTCCATCATATGCATCAATCAACACTCTTTCAGTGGCCAAGAAAGATTTTCCCAAGATTAGATGAATGTTTAAATCCTCTTCCATGTCCAAGATAATGAAATCCGTCGGGAAGATGGATTTGTCAACCTTTATTTGCACATCTTCAATGATTTCCTTTGGTCGTTTAATGGACCTATTCGCCAGTTACGAGGATATTATTGATTGTTTTACTCCTCCCAGTCCAAGAGATCTATAAACATAGAATGGCATTCAAGTCACATAATAGATGCTCAAAGTAATTAATACTAGTGGTACAAGGTATAGTAAGACTCCTTAGTCCTTTAATTTAGGAGGTAGCTTTCTGAGGAGAATTGCAATGTATTCCTCATTCAAGCACACTATCTCATATTGTTCCAGCTTTCTTTTCTTAGAAAGAATTTCTTTTGAAATT
>NW_019241225.1:0-1715 GCF_002742605.1 Olea europaea var. sylvestris | reverse complement strand
AGTCACATCAATTGGACCATCATAGTCAGCAAAATTTGTTTCCACTTTTCCCTTTCCCTTAATTGATTTTTGGTAGAGATCCACAAGGTGTTTTGCTGTACGACAGGTACTTATCCAATGCCCTTTCATTCCACATCTAAAACAACTTTTTTCATGTACTTTTTTAGGTATGCTACTTTCGTTTACTTTGTGCCTTTTGAAATTGTTGTCTTGTTGTTGATAATTTTGTTGATTATTTCGTCCATGGTTTACTCCGTCCACGTTTGCGTCCATGTCCAAATCCATGTCCACGTCCACGTCCTTGTCTTGATATTGCATTTGCTTCAGGCAATGCAATACCATTTACTTCGGGCAATAGTACAGAACCAGTTGGACGTAACCCATGATTTTTCATCAGTAGTTCATTATTCTGTTCAGTAACAAGCATGCAAGATATAAGTTTTGAGTACTTCTTGAAACCACGCTCGTAGTATTGCTGCTGTAGGAGCACATTCGAGACGTGGAAGGTGAAAAAAGTTTTCTCCAATATATCTTCATCAGTGATTTTTTCTCCATACAATGTCAATTTTGAACATATTCTGAACAATTCAAAATTGTACTCCTAACAATTTTGAAGTCTTGCAAACGAAGGTGCATCCACTCATAACGGGCTTTGGGGAGGACTATAGTCCTTTGATGGTCAAATCTTTCAGTTAATTTTGCCAAAGAACATGTGAATCTTTCTCAATAAGATATTCAATTTTCAGTCCATTGTGAAGATGATGACGAAGGAAGATGAGTTCTTTTGCACGATCTTGCAGGGATTCTTTATTTCTTCTTTTATTTCCCAAACCTTTTGAGACAAGATGGATATCAGTATCAAGTACCCATGATAAATAATTTCTGCCAGAGATGTCAATTGCAGCAAATTCAAGTTTTATGATGTTTGCCATTTTATTAACTACACGATAAAGTAAAAGAAAATATAATTAATTTCGAAGAACATGATTAAACTTCATATGATAATTAATCAAATAGTCGAAAGATATAATTTATATTCTTCAGGAGCAAGTAATATTCTACTAGAATATTAATTATAATATTGCGCTACTTCAGGAGCAACAAAATCTTATAACAAAAATTTGATGATTAATTGAACGATAATTGAAATTACTGAATAATTAAATTTTCTCACCAAATTTACACACGGAGATACGTGAATACAACTAAAAATTATTCATGATGGCAATAATTAATGAGGATGACACGTGCAATGATCAAATCAAATCATAAATAAAGATTGATAGCAAAAGCTTTAAAAATAGTTTAGACTATATTATATGTCAAACAGCAGAATTGATGATAGAACTCACGTGTAAACCAAATAAACAATTAATTTGGCAATTAAAAGTAAATTGAAGGCAGGAACATAGGATGATGTATAAACAAACCAATACATGGCTTTGGTAGACATGCTGCAGGCTGAATATTCATCACTACACGTTTGACGGTGATTAAAGAAGCAGAAGAAAAAGGCGTTGCACAATTAATATTTTATATCTTTAAGGGCAAAAGCAACAAATTGATGGTACCAAATTAACGACGACTGATGCATGATTAATTAGACATGATTTTTACCCAATATACAGACGTGAGTTGGATGCATGAATTGATAAAAAAATCACATGTTATCAAATTAATTTCAATACATGTGATAGATGATTATGCTTTTAAAA
>NW_019241224.1:0-1715 GCF_002742605.1 Olea europaea var. sylvestris | reverse complement strand
ATGTATGAGGGATTTCGGCAATTTTTCAAAAGAATGAGCACTTGCATATTTGGAGTGCTTGGATCGTCGGCATTCGAAGAATTGAGCGTACTTATGCACACGATGTCCATTTTGGGCCCATAGTAACTTTTTGGAAATGTAGCGACCGTTTTGGACTGAACTCACAACTTCGTCATAACGTATGAGTGATTTTGGTTATTTTTCTAAAGAATTAGCACTTGCATATTTGGAGCGCTTGTATTGTTGACGTTCGAAGAATTGTGCATAACTTATGCACACGGTGTCCATTTTGGGCCCATAAGAACTTTTTCGAAATGTAGCGACCATTTTTGAATGAACTCACCACTTCGTCGTGACGTATGAAGGATTTCTGCCATTTTTCAAAAGAATGAGCACTTGCATATTTTGAAAGCTTGAATTGTCGGCGTAAAAAAGAATTTAGCGTAACTTTTGCACACGGTGTCCGTTTTCGGCCCATAAGTACTTTTTGGAAATGTAGCGACCGTTTTGGATTGAACTCAAAACTTCGTCGTGACGTATGAGGGATTTCGGCTGTTTTTTCTAAAGAATTAGCACTTGCATATTTGGAGCGCTTGGATTGTTGACGTTCGAAGAATTGAGCATAACTTATGCACACGGTGTCCATTTTGGGCCCATTAGAACTTTTTGGAAATGTAGGGACCGTTTTGGATTGAACTCACCACTTCGTCATGACGTATGAGGGATTTCGGCCATTTTTCAAAAGAATGAGCACTTGCATATTTGGAACGCTTGAATTGTCGGCGTACGAAGAATTTAGCGTAACTTTTGCACACGGTATTTTTTTTGGCCCATAAGTACGTTTCGGAAATGTAGCGACTGTTTTGGATTGAACTCACTACTTCGTTGTGATGTATGAAGGATTTTGGGTATTTTTCTAAGGAATTAGCACTTGCATATTTGGAGCGCTTGGATTGTTGACGTTCGAAGAATTGAGCGTAACTTTTGCACACGGTGTCCATTTTGGGCTCATAAGAACTTTTTGGAAATGTAGCGACCGTTTTGGATTGAAATCACCACTTCGTCGTGATGTATGAAGGATTTTCGCCCTTTTTTAAAAGAATGAGCACTTGCATATTTGGAACGCTTGAATTGTCGGCGCACGAAGAATTTAGCGTAACTTTTGCACACGGTGTCCGTTTTCGGCCCATAAGTACTTTTTGAAAATGTAGCGACCGTTTTGGATTGAACTCGCCACTTAGTCATGATGTATGAGGGATTTCGGCAATTTTTCAAAAGAATGAGCACTTGCATATTTGGAGTGCTTGGATCGTCGGCATTCTAAGAATTGAGCGTACTTATGCACACGATGTCGATTTTGGGCCCATAGTAACTTTTTGGAAATGTAGCGACCGTTTTGGACTGAACTCACAACTTCGTCATAACGTATGAGTGATTTTGGTTATTTTTCTAAAGAATTAGCACTTGTATATTTGGAGCGCTTGTATTGTTGACGTTCGAAGAATTGTGCATAACTTATGCGCACGGTGTCCATTTTGGGCCCATAAGAACTTTTTCGGAATGTAGCGACCATTTTTGAATGAACTCACCACTTCGTCGTGACGTATGAAGGATTTTCGCCATTTTTCAAAAGAATGAGCACTTGCATATTTGGAACGCTTAAATTGTCGGCGTACGAAGAATTTAGCGTAACTTTTGCACACGGTGTCCGTTTT
>NW_019241223.1:1540-1715 GCF_002742605.1 Olea europaea var. sylvestris | reverse complement strand
GTGTCGGAATTGGCCGAAATTTGACAGGTTTATCGGGGACAAAAATCGCGACGGGTGTAATTTCGTCATTTTTCGCGCCAGCGCCGGAATTGGGTGAAATTTGACTCGTTGATCGGAAACAAAAATCGTGCCGAGGGCAATTTCGTCATTTTTCTCGATTGTGTCGGAATTGGCG
>NW_019241223.1:0-1370 GCF_002742605.1 Olea europaea var. sylvestris | reverse complement strand
GTCATTTTTCTCGACTGTGTCGGAATGGGCTCAAATTTGACAGGTTTATCGTTAACAAAAACCGCGCCGGGTGTAATTTCGTTATTTTTCGCGACTGTGTCGGAATTGGCCAAAATTTGAGTGGTTGATCGGAAACAAAAATCGCGCCGGTGGCAATTTTCTTCATTTTTCTCGACTGTGTCGGAATGGGCTCAAATTTGACAGGTTTATCGGGAACAAAAATCGCGCTGGGTGTAATTTCGTCATTTTTCGCGACTGTGTCGGAAATGGCCAAAATTCGAGTGGTTGATCGGAAACAAAAATCGCGCCGGGTGTAATTTCGTCATTTTTTCGACTGTGTCGGAATGGGCTCAAATTTGATCAGAAATAAAAATAGGGCGAGGGGCAAATTCGTCATTTTTCTCGACTGTGTCGGAATGGGCTCAAATTTGAAAGGTTTATCGGGAACAAAAATCGCGCCGGGTGTAATTTCGTCATTTTTCGCGACTGTGTCGGAATTGACTAAAATTTGACTTGTTGATCGTAAACAAAAACCGCGTCGGGGGCAATTTCGTCGTTTTTCTCGACCATGTCGGAATTGGCTGAAATTTGGCAGTTTGATCGGAAAAAAAAATCGCGCCGGGGGCAATTTCGTCATTTTTCTCGACCATGTCGGAATTGGCTGAAATTTGGCAGTTTGATCGGAAAAAAAAATCGCGCCGGCGGCAATTTCGTCATTTTTCGCGACTGTGTCGGAATTGGCTAAAATTTGATAGGTTGATCGGAAACAAAAATCGCGCCGGGGGCAATTTCGTCATTTTTCTCGACTGTGTCGGAATGGGCTCAAATTTGACAGGTTGATCGGGAACAAAAACCGCGCCGGGTGTAATTTCGTCATTTTTCTCGACTGTGTCGGAATTGGCTGAAATTTTGCAGTTTGATCAAAAATAAAAATTGCGCCGACGGCAAGTTAGTCACTTTTCTCGACTGTGTCGGAATGGGCTCAAATTTGACAGGTTGATCGGGAACAAAAACAGCGCCGGGTGTAATTTCGTCATTTTTCGCGACTATGTCGGAATGGGCTAAAATTTGACAGGTTGATCGGAAAGAAAAATCGAGCCGGGGGCAATTTCGTCATTTTTCTCGACTGTCGGAATTGACTGGAATTTGGCAGTTTGATCTGAAATAAAAGTCGCGCCGCGGGCAATTTAGCCATTTTTCTCGACTGTGTCGAAATTGACTGAAATTTGACAGGTTATCGGGGACAAAAATCGCGCCGGGTGTAATTTCGTCATTTTTCACGACAGCATCGGAATTGGCTGAAATTTGACTTGTTGTTCGGAAACAAAAACCGCGCCGGGAGCAATTTCGTCATTTTTCTCGATTGTGTC
>NW_019241222.1:0-1715 GCF_002742605.1 Olea europaea var. sylvestris | reverse complement strand
CTAAGCCATAAAAATAATTCATATGAAAGTTTTATAAAAAATATCTACATGGTGATTCAAACCTAGGTTGCCTTTATGAAATACCATGTAGATGACCATTGTGACAACCCAATTATTCATTAAATCTTTGTAATCAATTTTATTTAAATTTAATCTCTTAAATTGCTGGACTTTTAATAAACTTATGACGTGGGCTTTCATAATCTTACATGGGCTGAGTTTCCATAGGTCGTTTCTAAAATGGGTTAGGCTCGTGGTGCTAGATCATTACAAAATTTTAGCATAATTTTATTTTATTTTTCTCGGCTACTACAGTAATGTCAGGTGTCAATTGGATGGGAAAACTATTTGAAATTCAAACTGTCCAACAAGGTAAAATCATGTGGCAAAGTGTAAACTAAAGTGTACACCATTGTGTATATGTAGCAAGGTTCTTACCGATTGAACTTTGCTATTTGTACACTGACTTTTGATACGTTGTTTGATACTTGCATTGTTGTCAAGTGTCAAATGGATGGAAAAACTATTCGAATTTTAAACTATCCAATAGGATAATGAATCGTGATAAGTGTAAACTAAAGTGTACACTATAATGTATATGTCGCAAGGTTCTTGCCAATTGAACTTTGCTGTTTGAACACTGATTTTTGGCACGATGTTTGACACTTACATTGTTGTCTAGTGTTAATTGGATGGGAAAACTGTTTGAAATTTAAACTGTCCATTAGGGTAATGTCCTGTGACAAAGTGTAAGCTAAAGTATACACTGTAACGCCCCAAATTCTAGCAACCTGAAACGTTACGAAACATGAATTTTATTAAAGTGCTTGAATTAAATAAATTTTAATATAACAGGAAATTCAGTAAAATTGAATCAACATTTAATGAAGTTATTAAATTTAATAAAAATATGCTGAACGTTTTGGAATCATATCAATAAAAATAGTTCTAACAAATAATAAGATTAGGACTAATTGAAAATTATGATGTTACTCACAATTGAGTCTAAATTTAAAAACAAAATAATCAAATGTTATTAAACATTATAGTGTTCCAAAAAATTAAAGTACTTCATGACGAAGATCCATTGGTCCAATTGCACATCCATCCGCCGCCGTCCAGCATACTAATTTTTACCTGAAAATTGGAAATAAAGAGGGATGAGTATAACGAATTATACTCAATGAGATGCTTGCTACTCCACATTCAAATCAAACGTGAAACTATGTATAAATTCTCTTACCAACATAACATGAGAATTATCACATCATGACAAATGATAATTCAAGCAAGCTTTGCAAAATAATGTGAAGGCTAAATTGTGCCTTAAAATGTATCATGATTTCTCCCGAGGAACCCTGAACTGAAGTAATTAAATCCATACATAACAACGTATTTGAAAGATGTGGAAAAATCACTAATAGCACTGAGCACCTCATCTTACGTAATGAATCTTGTATTATAATATGCACTTGGAAAGCAAATTGTGGGAATTTGTTTGCTGAGATTTTTCTCTTGGTTGCTTGTGAAATTGAATAAAATATAGTAGACTGCTTTGGTATAAAGCCTTAGTAATATAGAGGAAAATTTAGAGAGGAAGAGACAGAATGGATACGTTGCAGAAAGCTGAAAGTTTACTTCTATATATATAGTAAAATAAAGCATGGCGTAACTGTAGGGTAATCATGTAGGATTCATTGTCGAAGTGGAATTAC
>NW_019241221.1:0-1715 GCF_002742605.1 Olea europaea var. sylvestris | reverse complement strand
CCAAGTTAGATCGAGCTCGTTCCATCCAATTTCATGTCAATAGCGTACTCAGCATACTTTCTCACAAACAACCCAACATCATGATTGCAATTCACAAGAAAAAGGTATATGTTATTAAAACTATAAACTGTGGTTCAAACTCATGTTTTAACGAGCTAATACAACACATCAAGAGGCTCCAAGCAGTGGCATAATATCTGGTAGGGTTTTCCGGGATTTGGAAGAAATGTACGGATGGAAATGAAATGCTTTGAAATTGTGAAAGAGTTTTGCTACAAATACTGGGTTTGGGAAATGTTTACAAATCAGAGAGACACGTGTCATTCAAGGATTGGATAGTTAATAAAAACGGAAAAAAAAAAAAAAAAAACCCAAACAGTTGTGGCGTATTTTACCCTTGGAAGCTATAACTTTATCCATTGTAAAAAGATGCCATTTAGGGGATCGTGAATTTGATTGTGTGATAAAAGGCGTGTTTGGGGTAATAATATTTGCTACCAAAATTATTGCTTTTTATTATAGTTAGACTTCTATATTTTTTTTCTATAATTAAATATATGGGAAAAAAAGGTTAACAAAGTAATATTTGAAATTTATTAAAATAATAGTTATGTAATGTAAGTTCCACAAAAATAAACAAATAATGTTCCTTTTTTTTTCAAACTGAAAATATAATGTTAGTGATTTCAGAAATGCAAAAAAGAAATTTTCCACCAACAATCCTAGTCGATGCAAGTGTGCAAAGTACTTTGTGTTTGCGTACGTCTATTCTTAGTTTATAACGATTGTATTATATTCCACTCTTTAAAATATGTAAATCTTATTTTAATTAATTAGTCATTGACATATAAAAAAATATGTTAAATAAACAATGAGGAAAAATTAGTAAATGTTCCTTGAAATAAAAAATGAAGAGCTAAAATATCGAATATAGCGTGTATAAAAAAATTTACTAACTAAATTTAAAGATAATCTCTAAACATAAGATGCGTTTTTTATAAAAATATAAAGTTTCTTGAAGGTGCTCTGAGATCATTTGCAAGAGGCTCTTTATTAGTCTCATTCTTTATATTTTAGAGAGTCAACATCTCTATGAAGTGCCCAACAAAACCTTTATCTTCAAAACTTAAAATAAAGAATGAATTTAATTATCTGAATGTAGAGAGTCAAATTCATACTCTATTATACCCCGTCATTTGTGCATGCCTCTCTTTGATTTTCACAAACAAAAAATAAAATAAAAATAAAAAAATAAAATAAAATTCAATTCTAATTGACATGAAGTCTCTCTATCATTTATAGTAGAATTTGGTCTACTTTCTTTCAATCATGTTTGGTGTACACATTGTGTACATCCTTGTTTACATTCATTCAAATGGCAATTTGTGATTTGACAGTTCAAAAAAAAATAAAAAATCCATCCAATTTTTGATAAGCGTGCATGTGTGAAGCATGATGTATAAATTCAATTTACAAAGAGCAAATTCCAATTTCTTTTCGTAAAACATGGACTTTGAAAACACTAGTGATCAAGATCAGCATATTGAGTCCAATGGAAACCCCCAATTTTCAACCAAAACCCCGAACTCTGATAATCAATCTTTTTGAATACTCAACAACTTAAATCGTCTGCATCACTAGAATCCAACTCTAAAAGATCACAGGTGGCATTTTTACTTCAGAAGATGACCAACTTATCGTGTCGACATGGTTAA
>NW_019241220.1:0-1715 GCF_002742605.1 Olea europaea var. sylvestris | reverse complement strand
AGTTACGCTCAATTCTTGCTACGCCGACTCTCCAAGCGTTCCAAATATGCAAGTGCTCGTTCTTTCGAAAAATGGCCGAAATCTCGCATACGTCATGATGAAGTCATGAGTTCAATCCAAAAGGGTCGCTACATTTCCAAAAAGTACTTATGGGCCCAAAATGGACATCGTGTGCAAAAGTTACGCACAATTCTTCTTACGCCAACTCTCCAAGCGTTCCAAATATGCAAGTGCTCGTTCTTTCAAAAAATGGCCGAAATCGCTCATACGTCACGACGAAGTGGTGAGCACAATCCAAAAGGGTCGCTACATTTCCAAAAAGTTCATATGGGCCCAAAACGGACACCGTGTTCAAAAGTTTTGCTCAATTCTTCTTACGCCGACTCTCCAAGCGTTCCAAATATGCAAGTGCTCGTTCTTTCAAAGAATGGCCGAAATCGCTCATACGTCACGACGAAGTGGTGAGCACAATCCAAAAGGGGCGCTACATTTCCAAAAAGTTCATATGGGCCCAAAACGGACACCGTGTTCAAAAGTTTTGCTCAATTCTTCTTACGCCGACTCTCCAAGCGTTCCAAATATGCAAGTGCTCGTTCTTTCAAAGAATGGCCGAAATCGCTCATACGTCACGACGAAGTGGTGAGCACAATCCAAAAGGGGCGCTACATTTCCAAAAAGTTCATATGGGCCCAAAACGGACACCGTGTTCAAAAGTTTTGCTCAATTCTTCTTACGCCGACTCTCCAAGCGTTCCAAATATGCAAGTGCTCGTTCTTTCAAAGAATGGCCGAAATCGCTCATACGTCACGACGAAGTGGTGAGCACAATCCAAAAGGGGCGCTACATTTCCAAAAAGTTCATATGGGCCCAAAACGGACACCGTGTTCAAAAGTTTTGCTCAATTCTTCTTACGCCGACTCTCCGAGCGTTTCAAATATGCAAGTGCTCATTCGTTCGAAAAATGGCCGAAATCCCTCATACGTCACGGCGAAGCTGTGAGTCCAATCCAAAAGGGTCGCTACATTTTCGAAAAGTACTTATGGGCCCAAAACGGACACCGTGTGCAAAAGTTAAGCTCAATTCTTCTTACGCCGACTCTCCAAGCGTTCCAAATATAAAAGTGCTCGTTCCTTTGAAAAATGGCCGAAATCCCTCATACGTCACGACGAACTGGTGAGTTCAATCCAAAAGGGTCGCTACATTTCCGAAAAGTACTTATGGGCCCAAAACGGACACCGTGTGCAAAAGTTACGCTCAATTCTTCTTACGCCGACTCTCCAAGCGTTCCAAATATAAAAGTGCTCGTTCCTTTGAAAAATGGCCGAAATCCCTCATACGTCACGACGAACTGGTGAGTTCAATCCAAAAGGGTCGCTACATTTCCGAAAAGTACTTATGGGCCCAAAACGGACACCGTGTGCAAAAGTTACGCTCAATTCTTCTTACGCCGACTCTCCAAGCGTTCCAAATATACAAGTGCTCGTTCTTTCGAAAAATGGCCGAAATCCCTCATACGTAACGACGAAGTTGTGAGCTCAATCCAAAAGGGTCGCTACATTTCCAAAAAGTACTTATGGGTCCAAAACGAACACCGTGTGCAAAAGTTACGCTCATTTCTTCTTACGCCGACTGTCCAAGCGTTCCAAATATAAAAGCTCTCGTTCCTTTGAAAAATGGCCGAAATCCCTCATACGTCACGACGAAGTGGTGAGTTC
>NW_019241219.1:0-1715 GCF_002742605.1 Olea europaea var. sylvestris | reverse complement strand
TGTTCGTTTTTGGCGAATTGCTAGTCTAATTCATTGGAATCGGGCCAATGAAAAGTGGTTTTTGATTTGAAGATAACTACGGGCCTTATCATTTTTGGCGAATTGCTAGTCTAATTCGATTGGAATCGAGCCAATGAAAAGTTGTTTTTGATTTCAAGATAACTACGAGTTTTTTCATTTTTGGTGAATTGCTAGTCTAATTTGATTGGAATCGAGCAAATGAAAAGTTGTTTTTGATATCATGATAACTTCGAGTTTGTTCGTTTTTGATGAATCGCTCGTCAAATTCGACTGGAATCGTGCCAATGAAAAGTGGTTTTTGATTTAATGATAACTTCGAGTTTGTTCATTTTTGATGAATTACTAGTCTAATTTGATTGAAATCGAGCCAATGAAAAGTGGCTTTTGGTTAATGATAACTTCGAGTTTGTTCATTTTTGATGAATTACTAGTCTAATTTGATTGAAATCGAGCCAATGAAAAGTGGCTTTTGGTTAATGATAACTTCGAGTTTGTTCATTTTTGCCGAATCGCTTGTCAAATTCGATTGGAATCGAGCCAATGAAAAGTGGTTTTTGATTTAATGATAACTTCGAGTTTGTTTGTTTTTGATGAATCGCTAGTATAACTTGATTGAAATCGAGCCAATGAAAAGTGGTTTTTGATTTCATGACAACTTCGAGTTTGTTCGTTTTTTACGAATCGGTTGTCTAATTCGTTTAGAATCGAGCCAGTGGAAAGTGGCTTTTGATATCATGATAACTTTAGGTTTGTTCATTTTCGGCGAATTGCTAGTATAATTCGATTGGAATCGAGCCAATGAAATGTGGCTTTTGATTTCTAGATAACTTCGAGTATGTTCATTTTTTACGAATCGCTAGTCAAATTCGATTGGAATTGAACCAATGAAAAGTGATTTTTGAATTCATTATAACTTCGAGTTTGTTCATTTTCGATGATTAGCTAGTCTAATTCGATTGGAATCGAGCCAATGAAAATTGGTTTTTGATTTCAAGATAACTTCGGGTCTTTTCATTTTGACGAATTGCTAGTCTAATTCGATTGGAGTCTAGCTAATGAAAAGTGGGTTCTGATTTCATGATAACTTCGGGTTTGTTCGTTTCTAGCGAATTACTAATCTAATTCGATTGGAGTCGAGCCAATGAAAAGTGTTTTTTGATTTCAAGATAACTTCCGGTTTATTTGTTTTGGGTGAATTGCTTGTCTAATTTGACTGGAATCAAGCCAACGAAAAGTGATTTTTGATTTTATGAGAACTTCGGGGGGGTTTGTTCAATTTTGGCAAATTGCTAGTCTAATTCGATTGGTATCGAGCCAATGAAAAGTTGTTTTTGATTGCAAGATAACTTCGGGTTTTTTTATTTTTGCCGAATTGCTAGTCTAATTCGATTGGAAACAAGCCAATGAAAAGTGGTTTTTGATTTGAAGATAACAACGAGTCTTTTCGTTTTTAGGTAATTACTAATCTAATTCGATTGGAATCGAGACAATGAAAAGTTATTTTTGATATCATGATAACATCGAGTTTGTTTGTTTCTGGCGAATTGCAAGTCTAATTCGATAGGAATCAACCAAATGAAAGTGGCTTTTGATTTCATGATAACTTTGAGCTTGTTCATTTTTTGACGAATCACTTGCTTAATTCGATTGAAATCAAGCCAATGAAAAGTGGTTTTTCATTTCATGACAATTTC
>NW_019241218.1:0-1715 GCF_002742605.1 Olea europaea var. sylvestris | reverse complement strand
TGAAAACTTCTTACGTCAGTCATTCTTTCAGGTGTTGGGTCATTCCTTAATAACTTTGATTTTCTCCTTATCAACTTCTATCCCCTTGGCACTAACCACATATCCAAGAAAAACAACTTTCTCTATGTAAAATGTATACTTTTTGAAGTTAGTTTAAGTTGTTCTTGGCTTAAGACTACAAACACACATCTTAAATGCTCTATATGCTTATCTAAGTCCTTTCTATATACCAAAATATAATCAAAATAAACTACTAGGAATTTGCCTATGAATGCACATAAAACATGGTTTATTAATCGCATAAATGTGCTAGCTGCATTATAAGTTCAAATGGCATAAGTAACCACTCATACAATACATATTTAGTAAAAGTAGTTTTCCATTCATCTCTCATTCTAATTTGATGATAACTGCTTTTAAGATCAATTTTACTAAATATTTATCAAAGATATAATTCATCTAACCTAGGATAGGAAGACGATACTTTACTGTTATATTGTCGATGACCCGACAATCCACACACATCTTCCACATTCCATCTTTATTTGGCACAAGTAGCGCTGGCATGGCACATGGACTCATACTTTCCCTCACATATCTCTTGCTCATCAATTCCTCCATTTGTCCTTAAAATTCCTTGGTCTCGAGATGACTTTGGTAAGCTGGCCTATTTAGAATGATAGCTCCAGGTACGAAATCAATTTATATTCGATACTTCGAATAGGTGGTAGCCCACTAGGTATGTTTTTCGAAAACACATCTTTGTATTCTTACAACAAAGAAGTAGCCAAGCTAGGGAGGGGTATGATAGATTCCTCAAAATTGAAGAATAACTCTTTATAGACCAACAAGATCATTTATTACCTCTCAACTATTGCCCTCTTTAACTCACTTCGTTTTACAAAGAAATTCACTTTCTACTTTTCTCTCGTCTCGAAAGACATTTTTTTCTTTCTTTTGGCTCTACTCTTTTTTTCTCACGACTAGCTACCTTACTTTTTTTTCTCTATTGCTCGCTATTTCTCTCAATCTTTTCTCTTCCTTATTTTTCGATTTGATTTGATCCTCATACACTTGTGCCGGTGTTAATGGCTCAAGGATAATAGATTTTTCATCCTTGATAAAGCTGTACCTATTTTTGTACCCATCATGAATCACCTTCCTATCATATTGTCATGGTCGACCCAATAAAATATGTCCAAAGTACATGGAAATTACATCACAAATCATTTCATCATTATAGCTACCAATTGAGAAACTAACTAATACTCTCACATTCACCTTAACCTCTCCACATTGTTTAATCATTGCAGTCTGTGAGGTTTACAATGTTTTAACATGGCTAACTCCAATTTCTAAATGAGTGTAATGCTAGCTACGTCAGTACAACTACCACCATCAATAATCATGCTATATACCTCGTTGATGTGGTACCTCATATAGAATATATTATCTCTATGTTGCTCAAGTCATCCGCCTTAATTTGAGCACTAAGAGCTTACCCTTACTAACCAATAGCTTTCCCACTGCATTTCTCCATTGTCTCACAAAATCATTGCCATTTTCTTTTAACATTGAGAAGTGATGTGTCCCGACCCCAAGCACCTTTAGCATTTGATATCTCGACTTCTAAATGGTTAGGATTCTACTTTGAATGTAACCTTGCTAGCACTTTCTTTCTTTTCCTTCAATAGCTCAGTTCTGTCCTTTGAAAC
>NW_019241217.1:0-1716 GCF_002742605.1 Olea europaea var. sylvestris | reverse complement strand
GAGAGTGTCGGAATGGGCTAAAATTTGGCAGGTTGATCGGAAACGAAAATCGCGCCTGGAGCAATTTAGTCATTTTTCGCGACAGTGTCGGAATGGGCTAAAATTTGACAGGTTGATTGGAAAAAGAAATCGCGCCAGGGTCAATTTTTTCATTTTTCGCGGCGGTGTTAGAATGGGCTCAAATTTGACTGGTTGATCGGAAACAAAAATCGCGCCGGGGGCAATTTCGTCATTCTTCGCGACGGTGTCGAAATGGGCTAAAATTTGACCGGTTTATCGGAAACAAAAATCGCGCCGGGGGCAATTTCTTCATTTTTCGCGACAGTGTCGGAGTGGGCTAAAATTTGACAAGTTGATCGGAAACAAAAATAGCGCCTATAGCAATTTCTTCATTTTTCGCGACGGTGTCGGACGGGGCTAAAATATGAGCGGTTGACCGGAAACAAAAATCGCGCCAGGGACTATTTCGTCATTTTTCGCGACGGTGCCGGAATGGGCTAAAATTTAGCAGGTTTGTCGGAAACAAAAATCGCGCCAGGGATAATTTCGTCATTTTTCGCGACGGTGTCGGAATGGGCACAAATTTGACAGGTTGATGGGAAGCAAAAATCGCGCCTAGAACAATTTTGTCATTTTTCGCGACGGTGTCGGACTGGGCTAAAATTTTACTGGTTGATCGTAAACAAAAATCGCGCCAGGGGCTATTTCGTCATTTTTCGCGACGGTGCCGGAATGGGCTGAAATTTAACAGGTTGATCGGAAATAAAAATCGCGCCAGGGGCAATTTAGTCATTTTTCGCGACGGTGTCGGAATGGGCTAAAATTTGACAGGTTGATCGAAAACAAAAATCGCGCCAGGGTCAATTTGTCATTTTTCGCGACGGTGTTGGAATGGGCTCAAATTTGACTGGTTGCTCGGAAATAAAAATCGCTCCGGGGGCAATTTCGTCATTCTTCGCGACGGTGTCGAAATGCGCTAAAATTAGACAGGTTTATAGGAAACAAAAATCGCGCCGGGGGAATTTCATCATTTTTCGCGACGGTGTCGGAATGGGCTAAAATTTGACAGATTGACCGGAAACAAAAATCGCGCCGGAGGCAATTTCGTCATTTTTCGCGACGGTGTCGGAATGGGCTCAAATTTGACAGGTTGATCGGAAACAAAAATCGCGCCTAGAGCAATTTCATCGTTTTTCGCGACGGTGTTGGACTGGGCTAAAATTTGACAGGTTGATCGGAAACAAAAATCGTGCCAGGGGCTATCTCGTCATTTTTCGCGACGTTGCCAGAATGGGCCAAAATTTAACAGGTTGATCGGAAACAAAAATCGCGGCAAGGGTAATTTAGTCATTTTTCGCGACGGTGTCGAAACGGGCTAAAATTTGAGAGGTTGATCGGAAACAAAAACCACGCCAGGGTCAATTTCGTCATTTTTCGCGACGGTGTTGGAATGGGCTCAAATTTACCTGGTTGATCGGAAACAAAAATCGCGCCGAGGGCAATTTCGTCATTTTTCGCGACGGCGTCGAAATGGGCTAAAATTTGACCGGTTTATCGAAAACAAAAATCGCGTCGGGGGCAATTTCGTCATTCTTCGCGACGGTGTCGTAGTGGGCTAAAATTTGACAGGTTAATCGGAAACAAAAATCGAGCCAGGGGCTATTTCGTCATTTTTCGCGACGGTGCCGGAATGGCCTAAAATTTAACAGGTTGATC
>NW_019241216.1:101597-105637 GCF_002742605.1 Olea europaea var. sylvestris | reverse complement strand
AGTTTTTTTTTTTTTTTTTTTTTTAACCTTAATGTCTGGGCATGAATTTGGCCCATTCCAACTTCCTTAATCAGAAACATCTATTCCAACTAATGTTGCACGTTTTCTTTTCCTTTTCTGATCTAGAATAATTACAGCTTATCAAAATTGCATTGATATGTATATAGGTATTGCCCACTTGCATTATGTTTCTTCAAAAATAACTCGTGTGACAGAAATCCTCATTGATGTCAATCTCTAGGACAAAATCACATCAATAGGCAGCAGGAAGACCTTCATTGCCTTTGATGTTAGCTGTGAAATCATAAATGGGGAAAGGGTTGCATCTTTATGTTGCCAGAGGACAAGCTGACTAGGGAGTTCCTTGACGATTTGTTTTCATAGGCCATTGGAAGAGTTTGGAAGTGTTGCAAAACAGGCTAATAGAATTTGGAAGGTCTTTGCCCGTCTGAAAATTACAGCAGTCATTGAATCCCTGCTTATTTGTAAATTCCCATCTTGGGTCAACAGACTCGATACAGAGATAGTATCAGAATATGAGATAAAATGGTATGCCGTTTTATTAATAGACAAAATATATAATATATATGAGGATTGGGAATTAAATCAAGCACAAATTCAATGAAAAAGGGCATCAGTAGAAAAGAACTTCAAAAGTTATGACATGAGTCCTCTTGCCATGGCTGAATTAAAACCCCGAGAATGCTAAGTGCAATATGAGCAACATTTGTACAAAACATTAAGCCCATGTTTGGTATAGATTCCATAAAACTCGTTTTTAATTGCACATGCTCTCAATAAAATAATTTGGCACGTTGACCCATAACTTTTCCCTATTTTCAACTCACATTCCCACTTTTCACAAAATCTTGAAAAAATCAGCATAAAAAGGCCTAAGCGTGTAATCTGGCAGCCTGGCTTCAAGTGTTTATGGAACTGATTATTTTATGCAGCTGGATATTGGGCACTACTTCGACTTCCCTGTAAAGGAATTCTACAGCCACACACAAAGAAAATAGGTGTCTTGTCTTCCATCAACATAAAAAAAAGGTACGTATCTTTTTCCATACACGTGTTATGATATCATCGACTTATTTATTTCATTCCTCAGAGAGAAAAATCTCATATATAAAACCTAGTTCAAACAGTCACTGAAAAGAGATAGCTAGTCAAATACAGAGAATTAAAGATGGAAAGAAACGGTACCGAGAAAACGAAGATTTCCCCTAGCAGGTCCACAGCAGCCTGAACAGCTTTCTCTTCATTCAATGGTCGAATTTCAACATCAGTAGCATGACCATATATGCGTCGTTGCACGGTTGTTGTCATCCTATGATTTGCCTGATTTCAATAGACAATTAAAGGACAAAAAGTATTAGGAATGAATTCAATTACTCAAATACAAGAACAAGGCGTGAAGATGACATTCATTGGGAACAAATCCAGCATTTGCATTAGAAAATACGACAGAAAGTTAGAGACTGACAGTGAATATAATTAGAAACATTGACATATAGGCACTTAGCACGTGGTTAAGCCCTTAGGTTGGAAAGAATTAATAAAATGTGTAATTTATAAATAGATAGAAATTAGTAGTGTATAATTGGAAAGACTTGTAGGTCCATAGCAATGAGGTTGAAAATAGTTCGATCATTTATAAATGATTTATAAATTTTGATTAATGGAGGCTAAATTAGACAAAGAAGCAGAAATAGTAGATTTTAAGAGAAAAGGCAACATCCAAATGTATGTAATGACAAAGATGAAGATTTAGGAGGCTATACCAGTTGACATGTGCCGGAAATAGAAACGAAAATGAAAATCGCTCAATAAAACCAAGGAACCCCTCAAGGAAGATATCATCATGAGATGAAGATCATAGCATTTTCAAACAGAGATGTTGACAGAACTTTCTAATGTGAAACTCAACTTCAGTTCTTCATAGTAATTCTATGAAAGGAATAGCGTTTGCTTCTATGCGTCAACCAGATCTTGTTTACTTGTTATATACTATTTGGCATTATTTGATCTGATACAACATGTAGCCAACAAATAAAAATCTAAATGAAGTAATTCACCAAGTACATATCAAACCTTCAGGAATTGCACATGTGTGGGTGATAACAAACTGTGTAAATAGTAGAATTGAAGATCAACGAATGTCCTCGTGCCTTTGCTTTCCATTGCCACCTTTTGATCCACAAATAGTTGCTCCAAACCCCTCTCCATCCTGCCTATCCCAACAACTGACACGTAGGTTTTAAATCTCTATAGTTACAAAGGATTTAACTAGACCACAACACCTTGGGGTTAATCTCCATTTGCTAATGTATTACAAATACAGTAATACACAGAAAGTTTCGATGGCAATTTTAACTTAACATGGCACAAGTACATACATAATCTACACTCCATATTCCACCCTATTATCATCTGAAAAAAGCAGCTGACAGCAATAGGCATGATATATGTTTTCTATGTCCAAGTTTTAGCAATCCCTTCCCACCACCCATTCCACTGTGATCTTTTTCACTGCATAAGCAGGCATTAGCCGCACACGAAGAATTGAAAAGGCTCCAAGTAACAAAATGAGAAAATACCTACATCTGAAGAAGAAATAAAAGCACAATGCACAAAATATATTCACCCATAATAGACAGTGTCAGCAATAATATTGGGAAAAAGTGAATTTTGAATGCATCAAACAAAAGGGAAGCTTTTTAACCAGAAAGGAACAAAAATGGGCATGATTGACCGTCGATATTTAACCACACATATAACAGTACATTGATTCTGCAATAATCATATGCTAATGAAGCATCATCCGTTTCAATTTTGGAATCCATACAACCATCAAACAACCAAACCATTTTCAAATATGAATAATCGAACGACACCCTCCAATTTAAAAGATAATAACAACAAAACCTGAGCCATGCTGATGATGAGATTACGAAATTTTGGGTGTAGTCCAGCTTCTTTCTTCAGCCTAGCAGCAATGGGCTTGCTCAGAGTCTTCAATGCAAGCGTCCCGAGCTTCAATAAAGGGAGGACCATTACTGATCACTCTTTTTCCCTTTCTTTCTTGATCTTGTTGTTATATTGGTCCTTTAATATGTACAATTCAAAAAAAAAGAAGTGCTAATATATTTGAATTTTGTGTGTGTTTGGGGAAGATAGAAACGAGTGGTTTGACCAATTGAGAGGGGTTGAATTTCTTGAAAAGGAAGGCAGATGCGTGCAACCTAGGTTAAGATTTGAGGAATGGAAAATATTCGTATTATATTGAGATAATATCATAATCCCCGCAGAAATATGTCTCACATTTAAAAACTCTTAATTAATGTGTATTCTTAATCATTTTTGAGTTAAATATTATGAAAAAATAAAAGATTATTATATATAATTAATTGCAACTAATTTGTTTCATTTAATAATAAATTAATATTTAAAGACATTCATATTGTCCATGTTTCGCTTTTGATCATAATTTGTTTACAAATTGTCAAACCACTTGATACAGTGGGTTTTGGGTGTGCTCGAACATATTATCCCAAGGACATTTCTCAGGATCCCATGCAATCCCACATCTGTAGTGCTCGAGCATATAATCCCCGAGATATAATGCTCGAGCACTTCCATCCCTGCTGTTTTTATATTTTTATGATCCATGTCCTCGAGCATGAGTAGTCCTCGAGTATAGATTCTTTTCGCAGCCTATGATTGTTATTATTGACCCTATAGGATTTCTATATAATTAGGACTCTAACTCTACCATATTACTTCAATACTTGACTCCCGCAAGGACTCTATCCCAAAAATGATTATGGCATTGGTCCAACTTCTTCATTAAATAGGATTCTATTGGATAAGAGCATCCAACTAATTCAATCCTACCAGGAGAACGCCACCTACCACTATAAATACAGAACCATGGGTCATTATTCAGGTACGTTTTCGTTATTTCCAGTTTATAGTCTTACGTACATAATTTCCTTTCTGACTTAAGCATCGGAAGGGCGACGAGAGCATACCTCGTT
>NW_019241216.1:91061-92299 GCF_002742605.1 Olea europaea var. sylvestris | reverse complement strand
AATGGATTGGACACACAAAAGGCAATTTTGGCATCACAGCCCAATACAATCAACTAGAGATTGGTCTGATTACATCTTAAGCATTAATTGTGTATTACACTGGTCTGATATGTGATCCAAATTGATCTATAAACATTTCTATTGACAGCCTGATTATGTAATAAGAAACCTACATTGCTCTGGAGGGGTAACAAGCCTATGCTACAGCGGCCATTCTCCTATATGGAGCTTTAGGAGAAGTCTTTTGGTTGGATAGAATACCTTGGGCCATAACAAATATTAAACACCCTCGGCATAGATATGGCCATATGGAGCTGGAAAAGTACCAATTTCACTCATGTAAATATAACTGCTTGGTCTTAGCTGCTGCAGGTAGAGTACAAAAGAAAATGAACAATGAGATTATAGCTATATATAAAGAAGAGTTATTACTACTATAGTGCTTCATGGTCCAAACGCTGATCCCTTTTATTCAAGGCAAGCCCCGTCAGTGAACCATTTGGGCCAGGTCACTTGAGGATGCAAGCAAAGATAACGCCGGGTCGGGGGCTAATAACTCGTGTAAAGCGAAACTCAAATCAATTTTGTTTTCTGAACAAAGGTTACTCAAACTCGAATAAGAATGCAAATGGGATTATAACAGTAAAGCTCAAATTTCATTGAGAAGGTGAAAATAAGAGGGTAGAATCACAAATCCTTCATAATCAATACAAGTCTACAAAAACTAAACAACCCTTCCAAGCAAACAAGAATTGAAACTATGCCCTTTCACCCCGAATCCTCCTGGCCAACTGAATATCCTTAGGCATAATAGTAACCCTCTTAGCATGAATGGCACATAAATTAGTGTCCTCAAAAAGCCCAACCAGGTAAGCCTCGGCAGCCTCTTGGAGTGCCGCCACAGCTGAGCTCTGGAATCTCAGATCAGTCTTAAAGTCCTGCGCAATTTCACGGACCAACCTCTGGAAGGGCAGTTTGCGGATGAGAAGCTCAGTAGATTTCTGGTACTTGCGAATTTCACGGAGAGCGACTGTCCCGGGGCGGAAGCGGTGAGGCTTCTTGACTCCACCAGTAGCAGGGGCTGATTTGCGGGCTGCCTTGGTAGCTAGCTGCTTCCGTGGTGCCTTACCGCCGGTGGATTTGCGAGCGGTTTGCTTGGTACGAGCCATGTATGATCAAGAATGAGTTATTATTCAGCAGAAATTGAAATGAAAAGATGAATTATCAGGTTGAGATTT
>NW_019241216.1:80299-82649 GCF_002742605.1 Olea europaea var. sylvestris | reverse complement strand
CCAGCATCCATAATTTGGCCGGTCCGGTCCATACTAAAAGCTGCCTTTGAACAAATCATTGTCTCATTCCTTAACCAATTAAACAATGCCTTCTTTACCCCCCAGGGCACATCCAAGTTGGCGGAACAATCACATTGGGGGGCTCTGGAACCAAATGTGGAGAGTTCGATTCCTGGTTGGAGCAGCCAAGTGATGTAATAACCAGAGGAAGGGTTGGAGCAGCTTGGTGATGTAATAACCATGGAGGAGGGTCCCTTTGGGGAAGGAGTAAAAGCCATGTGGGAACCTGGGAATCAATAAGGGCACAACCTGCGATTTACCTCCACTAGTCACTGAGGGGCCGGGGGCTAGAGGTCCAGGATTTAGTCCGGCTAAGCTGGGACACCTGGGTTATCAAAAAAAAAAAAAAAAAAAAACAATGCCTTCTTTAAATTGACTATGACATCACTATGACGTTTTCTCAAGTCAACTATAATGCAATCACCAGTGGAGAATATATTTGTTATATACCAACCTCATTACGTAGCACTGGAGATGGTAACTGGGCTGGGCCTTGTTAGGAGCCCACCAACTTCAATGGCTTAGGTTGCCCAATATTTGAAAGCCCAAATAGTCAGCTAGCGAGAGTTCAAGCCCACCTGTAGTCTTTGGTCAAGAAAGTTTTGACTAGGCCCGTTTGTCAAGGCCCAGTTTGGCTCGTTGGTCCAAGTAGGTTGAAACCAACTAATTGTTGAGTCGCATAAGATAAGAAGACTATCTTTCCTCTTTACAATGTGAATACACAAAATGTAGTACTAAATTATTATCAGGTTACAACTAGAGATCTTAAACATAAATTCCAATGCCGTAGAATATCTACCCACACAAAATAGAGAAAACGATAATAATCCAACATTATACTGTCATAATATTGCACAAATTCTAATATTAGGACATAGCTTAAAACAAGGAATTTTGCACATGATTTAAATTTTTTTTACATAGAGCGTAAAATGGATTAATAGACTGTATTAAAGGAAGGAAAAATAAGAAGCTAAAAATTTTATCCATTGTACTGCATACTAAAACCACAATACTTGAGTGAGAATAGCATTCAAGATTTAGTGCGTTGTCAAGACAACGATTAATCAAGATATAGATGAGGCAAGAAAATCACATCCATCAGAGGATACAAAGGGAAATCCATCAGCAACCATAGAAGGGTAAAGCTCCTTCTCCAAGTGATGCTTAAATCCATTAAGCAAATTTGAGCTTCCAACATCATCACATGAGCTCGAGAAAGAAGAATTAAAATGTTTGGAAAATTTCGTGCACCTTATTCAACTCTTGTTTCAGCCTTGGGACTTCCGCTTGTAGCCTTGCATTGTCTTCCATCACATTTTCAAGTCTTAGCTTCAAGGCTTTGTGAGTGACCTTGAGGCATTGATTCTTGTTACGAGCTCGTCTATTCTGATACCATGTTGCAACTCGAGTCGAGGGTAGACCAAGTTCTTGTGCAAGTTGGGACTTTCGTTCTGGATTGAGCTTGTTATTTAAGTTGAAGCTAATTTCTAAAAGCCTCACTTGCTCTTGAGTGAGTCTCTTTTTGTGTTTTAGTTGGTGCTTTCGTGTATGAGATTGGAAGTTATCCATACAAGTTTAATATGCTAAGATGCCACAATTCTGCAACTTATAAATTTCAACATTTGAGTTTATGTTTCCCTACTATATAAAAAAGGGGAATGTGAGGGCACTGTAGAAAGCAACAGTGTCTTGATTCATCTTTACTGTAACATTTTTTTTGTTTTTTTTTTCAATTTGGGGGCAAAAAACGACGCCGTTTGCTTGATATATATTTTATTTTATTGTACACTACCTCTAAATTTACTGCAACACGCAATTTTCATTCCTCCCCACTCCGATATAGATATATATAGTAGGGATATAAGAAAAATATCACTTTTATATTTAAAAAAAAGATAGAGATAAAATGCTACAGAAATTTTTTTTATAACATATTACTTGTAAGTAAAAATTTGAAGAGAAAAGAATTAAAGAGAATTATAAAATGAAAAAAAAAATTATAACTAAAACTACACAGCAAAAAAAAAAGAAAAAAAAAAGGTAATCTCTTCGTGTACGGAGACTAGACACTGTCTCCGTGCACGGAGGGGAAAAAAATTATTGTTGGGGCCTCCGTGCACGGAGGCATGTGTCTCCATGCACGGAGATACTGTCTCCGTGCATGGAGACAAAATTTAGAGAAATAATTTTTTTTTACTTATGTTTTTGTGTTCATTTTCAAGCTCATTACGGGATATCAAACGAAGTCGAAATATTACATTCTTAATATCGTTTTGAAGTACTCGCG
>NW_019241216.1:52372-80112 GCF_002742605.1 Olea europaea var. sylvestris | reverse complement strand
AAATACCAAAAAAAAAAAAAAAAAAAAAAAGGTAATCTCTCCGTGCACGGAGGGGAAAAGAAAAAAAAAATTATTGTTGGGGCCTCCATGCACGGAGGCAGGTGTCAATGTCTCCGTGCATGGAGACAAAATTTAGAGAAATAATTTATTTTTTTTACTTATGTTTTTATGTTCATTTTCAAGCTCATTACGGGATAACAAACGAAGTCGAAATATTACATTCTTAATATCGTTTTGAAGTACTCGCGGCATAGTATTGCACGTCGTTGACGGTGCGTGAAACGGTCAATCATAGCAAATGTTATGGGACGTCAAAGTAGGCATTTTTAAACTATATTTCGAAATTTTCGATAACAAGCTAACTTTAAAAATTCATCGAAAATTGTACGATAATCAAATCGATAAATGTTTTACATTCTCTCGAAACTCATTTTGAGAACTATATCGTAGAGATATCGAATGATCTAAATAAATATCGAAAATAGTTAAATGGAGATTAAACGTATGTGTTAAAAATACGCATAAGTCATTTTTTCTTAAAAAATCAATTATTTTGTTACTATTTCAAAATTTTCGATAACAAACTAACTTTAAAAATTCGTCGACGATTGTACGATAGTCGAATCGAAAAATGTTTTATATTCTCTCGAAACTCATTTTGAGAACTATATCGTAGAGACATCGAATGATCTAAATAAATATTGAAAATAGTTAAACGGAGATTAAACGTATGTGTTAAAAATGCGTATACGTCATTTTTTCTTAAAAAAATCAATTATTTTATTACTATTTATTCTTTTTTTTCAACAATTTTCTCAATGCATCATTTTGCTCAAAAAAATTATGTGGTATGACGAATTTTTTTTCCATGCACGGAGGAACGCGTCGTTTTTGCTCCCCACTTGAAAAAAAAAATAAAATTTTAAATAATTGAAAAAAGAATTTACGTCATACCGCATAATTTTTTTGAACAAAATGATGTATTGAGAAAAATGTTGCGAAAAAAAAATAAATAGTAATAAAAATTGACTTTTTAAGAAAAACGAGTATAATTTTAGAAAATATTTAATTTTATAGTAATATTTTTAGTAATATTGAATTTTTTAAATTAAATTTATCTAAATATTACTTTAGATTAAATATTAATTCAAAGTTTTAAGTATATATATTTTTAAATTTTTTATTTTAATATATATATATATATCATTGTAGTTAGTTTATATAATATAAAGAAGTATTGGCTTTTATTTAAAAAAGAATAAATAAATAAATAAGAGGAAGCCTCCTTGCACGGAGACATGTGAGAAATTGATTTTTTTTTTATACTTATGTTTTTTGTTCATTTTCACGCTCATTACGGGATATCAAACGAAATCTAAATATTACATTCTTAATATCGTTTTGAAGTACTCGCGACATAGTATTATACGTCATTAACGGTACGTGAAACGGTCAATCATAGCAAATGTTATGGAACGTCAAAGTAGGCATTTTCAAACTATATTTCGAAATTTTCGATAATAAGCTAACTTTAAAAATTCATCTACGATTGTACGATAGTTGAATCGATAAATGTTTTACATTCTCTCGAAACTCATTTTGAGAACTATATCGTAGAGAATCGAATGATCTAAGTAGATATAAAAAATAGTTAAACAGACATTAAACGTATGTGTTAAAAAATAAGCATAAGCCGTTTTTCTTAAAAAAATTAATTATTTTATTACTATTTCGAAATTTTCGATAACAAGCTAACTTTAAAAATTCATCGACGATTGTACAATAGTCGAATCGATAAATGTTTTACATTCTCGCGAAACTCATTTTGAGAACTATATCGTAGAGATATCGAATAATCTAAATAAATATCGAAAATAGTTAAACGGAGATTAAACGTATGTGTTAACAAATACGTTTTTCCTTAAAAAAAATCAATTATTTTTTTCTTTTTAATTCTTTTCTCTTCCAAATAAAACTTAAATTTTCAATTTTAATGAAAAAATTATTTGTAAGGTAAAAAAATTGAAGAGAAAAGAATTAAAAATATTTATATATAGTGTGGTCTCCGTGTACGGAGGATTATTAAATTTTTTTTTGTACTTTTCCGTTATCCATTTTCATACGCTATAGCCACGCCTTTTCAAATCAACTCATTTGCTTATATTATTATATTATATATATAGTGTAAGAGAGGCAATGTGAATCAATGTAACACGCAACTTTCCATACCTCCCGCTTTACTCCGTGCTGACCACTTTTATAAGTATATATATATATATATATATCACTTTTAGTAAAAAAAAATTTTAAAAAAAAATATTAAAAAAAATATTTCTAATATATGTAAAAATTACTTATATAAGTAAAAAAATTCGTTTAAAATTATTTAGAAGTAAAAAATAAAATAAAGTTATGAAAATTAAGTAAAGAATACATAAATATTATTTAATTAAAATTGAAAATTTTACTTTATAAATAATTGGTTTTTTTATCAATTTATTTAAATTTCTTTTTAATTCTTTCCTCTTTCGAATAAAATTTATTTAAATTTTTTTTTTCAAATTCTTTTACCCTACCAACCTTGGAATGACTGTTGTATCGTCCGAAGAATAAGCCTACTATTAGGGTTCTAATTCTTACACCAACAAGAGAGTTGACCATCCAGTAAGTGTCACTTTAAGTTATTTTACGTGCGAACCTGAGTTTGTTATTTAAATATTTTTACATGTGGATATTCTCTTTCAATTTACAACTGCATGTATTATTTTTGAACTACAAGTATAGCCTCTCGAATCGAAGTTGCTAAAGAAAAGCATTTTGCGAAATTCAATTTACAACTTATTTGCAATATCAGATAAAAAAAAATATCTTCAGCTACACTAAACAAGAAATACAATAAATAATTAAAAATAAATTATTGTTGACATATATACAATCACAATATTCATTATACTTATTTATAAGAATAAAAATAAATTATCGTGACATAAAATATACAGTCGACCAAAAGATGAGAATCAAACAAACATTTTTTCCTTCCAAATATTTTTTGTACAATCTATAAATTCTATGCTAATGAATACAAAATTCGTGCAACACACGAGACGCAGACTAATAATAAGAGAAGTTTAATTTGATAAGAAAACTTTGGTGTAATGTCCTCATCATATATAAACGCCGTTTTCACGTGGGTCTGGGCCTACTTTTGATTAACCCCTTTAAAAGGAGATTTAAAAGATAATCATGAGTTCAAAACGTACAAATTTCTCTTCCCCTACACATCAAGGATTCTTACCACTTCACTTGAGAAAAGCTTCATCTCTTCTCAGTCACTGCTCACCTCTATTGTTGGTTGACACGAACAGCTCAAATTGATTTGGACTGTCGCTCATGTTTAGATCTCTTCTTAACTGCTTGTGAATAGCAGCTCTCTTGATCGAAATAGACCAAAAACTAAACACTAAATTGTTGGAATAATTAATAATTTCATATGTGGGCTTCACATTCGATTGCAAAATTTTACGGGTTAGATATATGGCTCATAATGATAATTGTGTTTGAGCCAAATTTATTAAGTGATCAATTAAGCCTTTTACACCTTACGAGTTGCAATTAATTTGATGTGGTAATTTAAAATATGTGGGCCGGAAATAAACTCTAATTAGAATTCTAGTTGTAAAGGGACGACTCAAATTATTTCATATATATAAAGGCTAGGTCCCCTCCCCTCTCCATATGTTTTATTGGCTTGTCCCATTGATAGTTGATATTTTGTGAGGAGCAAGGAGAGGAAGATTTTAGCTGCTATTACAACTACTATTCATATCAACAATGGTTTCCGCAGGTATGAATTTGTTTCTATTAATTTATTGGATTGTGATTATCGATTCTTAACATGATTAAAACTAAAAATTAGCAATTGGTATCAGAGCAGCATGTTAAGATTGAAATCCTTCATGAATTTTTTTTTTTCTCTTATCTCACTTTGAAAAACGTCTTCTGTGCATACATTAAAATTATATGTGCCATTGAATTAATTCGTATTTCCTTCACGTGGTGGAGTAACCCAGGCAGAAACAATAAAGGCAGGAACAATAAATGTTTTCCCTCTCTCACCTCCTTTTATATATAAACAATGGGTGAACAAAGCCCCTCGGGGCATAGCTCAGTGGTGCAAAGGACAGGAGTGAGGTTATCTCATGCCTTGCTGACAGCTGCAGTGTGGGAGTTCGATTCCTAAGACATGAAATTGGACTCCTTGTAGGCGCAGTGTACATGCAGATCTTGTTCCCTGGCCTATTGGGGCACATCCTGCAATTTACCTCACTCACAAAATTTTAGGGGTGGGACGATGGAGGCCCTCTCAACCTTTTTTTTACAATGGGTGAACAATAAATGTTTTCCTTCTCTCACCTCCTTTTATATATATACAATGGGTAAACAATAAATGCTTTCCCTCTCTCTCCTCCTTGTAATTTTGACTTTGCAAAGCATAGTTCATATAAATTTAAATAAAACCTACGGTAGAATCTGGTTTTGTTTGGGTTTGAATAAAAAAAAAATGTTTAATATGAGTGGTTGAATGTTAAATAAAAATAAATAAATTCAGTTTCTGTCGTTTTGGGAGAAATGTAGACGAGGGCTCCTGTTGTAAATTGCTAAGTTCCTAGCCCCTATTTGCAATTACAAATTGGGGGTTAAGTTTGTAAATAATAAGAGAAGGGTCTGCTTGTAAATAAAGAAACTATAGGACCTGTCTTTAATTTCAGACATGGGGTCAGAGTGCAATTTTCAAAAGGTGATTAAATTTGAATTTTGAAATTGGATTTAAAAGTCCTTACTCTGATATTTCAATTTTGACCCAATTGAAGTTTTATTTAAACTTGACCCGATTAAAATTATATGTTGAATAAATAATAAAATTAATTGACGACTTTTGTATTATTTCATTAAAATATTATGTATTGCCATTATTTATGCATTGAATTTCATTTTGAAATTTTGATGCCAATTTCGTCTCTTAATATTAATCACGTATGAATTTCTTGTCTTTCATCAATTAATGATCATGATTTGTTGCATAACTTCTGTGATTAAATTTTTCATGGGCATTGAGACGATTCTTATTTTCCCACTAAGAGAGAAATATTTTGAAATAAAAATGGGTGGTAGCTGCCAAAGTGGCACACTCATTTTTATTTATTCGATTTTCTCTACAATAAAAATAAATATATTTTTGTCCAACAACTTTTGATTTATTGCATATAATATCTTGCTCAAAGGTGTTATTATATGTAATATTTTTGGAAAATGGCATGAGACGGTTAATGAGCTTATTTTGGTTTAGAAATTTCCTTTTGCCCAACGGTGTTGGTGTTTCGAAAACCAGTGTAATTTTGTTAACTGGCTACATGATGTGTTTTAAGAGTACATCATAGCATATTGTATTGTCGATCCAAAGGTGACTTTATGATGATGCACCTAGGCTCTTACCGTAATAAAATTCATATGTTTCAATTTAAATTACGGATTATCTAATTAATAGCCCATATTAATTAGTTGGATATTTCATCATCCATTTGATTGCATGCATTACGTTTGGATGATATTGAGTGTGATATTTTATGTTTCCACAGTTTATAATGTCTCATCTTTTTCGAATCAATTGTCTACTATTGAAACATTGATTGGGAATAACTATGTAAGATGGAAACGAGACGTAGAAATAGCACTTGGTCTTTTGAGCTTGGATTTTGCAATGGAGAAAAAGTTTGAGAAACCCACAGATAAAAGTACTGTTGAATATGTAGCCGAGCATGAAAAGTGGGAAAGGGTTAACAAACTTTGTTTGAAAATCATTAAGCGATTGATATCTGATTCCATTCTAGGTGTCATCCCTAATAATGAAATATGCCAAAAGTTTTATTGATGCCATAAGAGAAAAATTTATTAAGTCTGATAAAGTCGAAACTGGGGATCTGATGGATAAATTGATGAGCATTAAATATGATGGTACAAGTGGTGTTAGGGAGCATGTCATGAAAATGATAAATATATCATCTAAGCTAAAGGCTCTTGACATTCCCATTGCGGAGCCTTTCCTGGTCTATCATGTTTTGAATAGGCTTCCTAGTAAGTTTAATTAGCTTAAGATTGCTTACAATGCTCAGAGGGATAAATGTAATTTGAATGACCTCATAGCAGTGTGTGCCCAAGAAGAGTATGGGATACGCCGTGAAACTGTTAAAACTGCGCAATTAGCTTTTTAGCCATCACAGAATAAGGGGCCTTCTCATAATCATAAACCTAAGTTTCGAAAGGGTAATAAGTCCCACCGAAGTTAGCAGAATAAAAATTTTAGTGGTCCCAAAGGAGTTATAAAGAAAAATGATCAATGCAAGTTCTGTAAAAAGAAGGGTCACTGGCAGAAATATTGTTTTAAGTTCAAGACTTGGTTGGAAAAGAAGAAGAGTTCTCCAGGTATTCCCTTGGCCTTAGTTTGTTTTGAGTCTTCTTTAGTAGATGCGCCTTTGAATTCTTGGTGGTTAGACTCGGGAGCTAGTATTCATATTGCAAATTCCTTGCAGGGGTTCATAAGCAAACGGAGGCCAAGTGAGAATGAAGTAAGCTTGAGCGTTGCAAATGGATTTCAAGTGAAGGTTGAATTCATAGGAGTAATGAAGTTAACTTTAGAGTCTGATTTTTATCTTGTTTTGGAAAATACACTTTATGTACCGCAGATGAGACGAAATTTAATTTCTATACCAAAACTTGATGCTTGTGGTTTTACATTTAATTTTGGTAATGGAATGGTTAAGTTATTTTATGATTCTCGTTTGATTGGGAATGACATTTTATGTGATGGTTTATATAAATTATCTTTGACTTCTTTTGGTGATGTCTTGTGTGTTACAAATGTATCAAAGAAAAGGGCTTTAATTCGTGAATCATCCTCTATGTTATGGCATAAGCGATTGGGTCATATTTCTAAGGATAGAATGGAAAGATTAGTAAAAAATGAGATACTTCATTCCTTAGACTTCTCCGATTTTGATACCTGTATAGATTGTATAAGAGGAAAGTTAACTAAGTTTACGAGGAAGGGTTCGACTAGGAGTAATGGAATGTTGGACTTAATTCAGTGGACCTTTGCTTTCCACTATATGTGGGAATAAATATTTCATAACTTTCATTGATAATTTCTTACGATATGGATATGTTTACTTGATTAACGACAAATCACATGCATTTGAAAAATTCAAAGTTTTCAAACTGGAAGTAGAGAAATAATGTGGGAAAAGTATCAAAGTTGTAAGATTTGACCGAGATGGTGAGTACTATGGGAAATATGACGAGTTTGGTCAAAATATGGGTGATTTTACAAAATTTTTACAAGAATGTGGAATAGTGCCCCAATACACCATGCCAGGGATAACTGAGCAGAATGATGTTTCTGAAAGACGTAATCGAACTCTAAAAGATATGGTTAGAAGTATGATGAGTAGAACAAATTTGCCTGAATATTTGTGGGGTGACGCCTTGAAAATAGCTATGTATATTTTGAACAGAGTTCCAAGTAAAGCTGTTGCAAAGACATCTTTTGAATTATGGACAGGACGTAAGCCAAGTATGGCTCACTTTAAAGTTTGGGGATGTCCAGCTGAGGTTAGGATTTATAATTCATTTGAAAAGAAATTAGGCCCTAAATCAACTCCTGGCTACTTTATTGGGTA
Organism: Olea europaea var. sylvestris; assembly: GCF_002742605.1. Classification (NCBI taxonomy): domain Eukaryota; kingdom Viridiplantae; phylum Streptophyta; class Magnoliopsida; order Lamiales; family Oleaceae; genus Olea; species Olea europaea. The sequence goes on along the minus strand of NW_019241216.1, from coordinate 72,379 downwards.
TTCGGATAGATCAAAGGGATATAAGTTTTACTGTCCAAATCGCGGCACTAGAATTGTGGAGTCCATTACTGCTAAGTTTTTGGAGAACGATTTTGGAGATAGTGGGAGTTCCACGTTAAGAGAAATTCTTGTTGAACCTAATCAAGTTGTTATTCCAGTTCCTGTCATACAAGAAAGAGTTGTTTCCCAACCAATTGAAGTTGTTAATGAAGAACCGAGGAACTAGAAGGAATCTCCAATTCCTCAAACAACGATTGAATCGGTTTTTAAGCCACAAGTTAGGAGATCACAAAGGGAAAGAAGATCTGCATTGCCCCAGTGATTATGTTACATATTTATTGGAGAGCGATTTTAATATTGAGCATATTGTTGATCCTATAACTTATAATCAAGCATTGACAAGTCCTGAGACAGATAAATGGATAGCTACCATGGAAGATGAAATGAATTCCATAGAAAGGAATAAAGTTTGGGATCTTGTTGAACTTCCTCCAGATGCTAAAGCTGTAGATAACAAGTGGATTTTCAAAAGTAAATTAGATTCAAAAGGAAATGTTGAACGAAAGAAAGCAAGATTGGTTGCAAAAGGTTTCACTCAACGAGAGGGCATTGATTATGTTGAAACCTTCTCCCCTGTTTCGTCAAAAGATTCTTTTCGAATTATCATGGCTCTTGTGGCACACTACAATTTGGAGTTTCATTAAATGGATGTTAAAACAGCATTTTTGAATGGAGATCTTTTTGAAATGGTTTATATGAAACAACCTAAATGTTTTGTTGTAAAAGAAAAAGAAAACTTGGTGTGTAAGTTAAACAAATCCTTATATGGTCTCAAGCAAACATCTCGACAGTGGTATTTGAAGTTTGATGAGGTTGTGACATCTCTTGGTTTTTTCGAAAATACTATTGATCAATACATTTATCTTAAAATCAGTGGGAGAAATTTTATTTTCCTTGTACTGTATGTTGATGACATTCTGCTTGCTAGCAGTAACTTAGGGCTGCTTCATGAGACAAAGAAAATGTTGTCTGCTAATTTTGAGATGAAAGGTCTTGGAGAAGCTTCCTATGTACTTGGCATTGAAATACATCGTGATAGAAATCGTGGCTTATTGGGACTTTCTCAAAAAAGTTATATACGACGTGTTCTAGAAATGTTTAATATGCCGAATTGTGCACCTGGTGATGTACCTATCATAAAAGGAGATAAGTTTAACAAAACTCAATGTCCAAGGAATGAGCTGGAAAGGGAGTCTATGAAGATGATCCCATATGCTAGTGCTGTGGGGAGCTTGATGTATGCTCAAGTTTGCACTAGACCGGATATGGCCTACGCAGTAAGTGTTCTTAGCAGATTTCAGCCTAATCCAGGACAAGAGCATTGGAAAGCAGCTAAGAAAGTTATGAGATATTTGAAGCAAACTGAAGGTTTCTTGGAAAAGTGCTAAACAGACTCTAGTGACATCTTCTACTATGCAAGCTGAATTTGTGGCATGTTATGGGGCTACAGTCCAAGCTGTTTGGTTAAGAAAATCCATTTCTGGCTTGAAAGATGTTTATTCCATCTCAAGACCGATCACCATCTACTGTGATAACAGTGCAGCAGTATTCTTTTCAAAGAATAACAAATGTTCTGGTGGATCAAAACATATTGACATCAAATATTTGTTTGTTAGAGACAGAGTCAAAGAAGGGTAGACGAAAATAGAACATATCAATACAGCGGCGATGGTTACAGATCCCTTGACCAAAGGACTCGCTTCAAAAGTTTTTAAGACCCATGTTACTAATATGGGTATTGTGGAAACATTTGATATTTTTGGTTAGTGGGAGTTATTTATGAAAAGAACTACGTTTCCTTGCGAGGTACTTAGGCAACCCATATGTTTTCGGGTACAGCCCCTTCTGATAATAAAATAATTTTTCCCCTATCCATGAACTATTTTAAGTATGTATTTGACTTATGTCTTTTTATATTATTGACATCTTGAAATATGACGTATAAAGATATAAGATGAGTCTTTTTTAGAGACATGTGGTTTCATTTTGATTCGAAGCATTATGATGACCGACATGAGTTAGCACAGTTTTTTATCACGTTTGGTGCTAAGGTCATACCACATACTACCACATTGGTTGGAGGATGGGGATCCATGTCGATAAGGATATTGACATTTGTAGCTGTGGAATGGTCTTACATCTCTTAAATTGGTGTAACGACTTCCATGTTCGGTGTTAATATTCTTGTTGGACCGGATCATGTTACGTAAGGTGTCATCATTGGAGCTATACTTTTGTGGTAACCTATATAGTCTAATCCGGGTGTTAAAACTTTGTTATGGCAATCAAATGTTTGCCTAAGTGGGAGAATGTTGGAATAATTAATAATTCCATATGTGAGCTTTACATTCGATTGCAAAATTTTACGGGTTAGATATATGGCTCATAATGATAATTGTGTTTGGGCCAAATTTATTAAGTGATCAATTGGGCCTTTTACACCTTACGGGTTGTAATTAATTTGATGTGGTAATTTAAAGTATGTGGGCCGAAAATAAACTCTAATTAGAATTTTACTCGTAATGGGACGACTCAAATTATTTCCTATATATAAAGGCTAGGTCACCTCTCCTCTCCATATGTTTTATTGACTTACCCCATTGATAGCTGATATTTTGTGAGGAGTAAGGAGAAGAAGATCTTGGCTGCTATTACAACTACTATTCATATCAACAATCGCTTCCGCAGGTATGAATTCATTTCTATTAATTTATTGGATTGTGATTATCGATTCTTAACACGATTAAAACTAAATATTAACATAAATTCCATTCAATGCGGCATCCAGTGTCGGACTCACATGGGGTCAAATGACACCACAAAATTTTGGTGTGTTTTTTTTTTTCAGAAAATAGTTGTTTTAACCGTTTTACGACCTACTTTAATACATGCCAAATGAAGTCAAAACATTGCATTTTTAATATCATTTCGAAGGGCTTATGACCTAATTTTTTGCTGCTTAATGACATGCGAAATGATCAACCATAACAAAAGTTACGATGAATCAAAGTAAGCCGTTCCAAATTAGTATTTCAAAAATTTTGATAATATGCTAAATTTTAAAATTTGTCAATGATTGTATATTATCCGAATCCACAAATCGCCTGCTTCATCTAGAAGCTCGTTTCAAGAACTATATCGTAGTCATAACGAATGATCCAAATATATTTTAAAAATAGTTAAACATGCGTCAAACGTACGTACTGAAAAAAGGCGTTTAACACATTTTTTCTTTTAAAAAAATTCAAATAGTTCACTAACGTTTATTATTTTTGTACAATATAATTTACATCATTTTATTAGAAAATTTAATATGAAAAAAGACGTCAAAAATTCTAAAATCGTTACCGATTAAATGTAATTTGAATTATTTTCAAATTATTTTTTTCGTTAAATATAAATTTCATTTACTTCCTAAATTAAATGTGAATTTTATTTCAATTCATTTACTTCCTACTTAAAATTTGATTTATTCGCCGTTAACTCAACATCCATAAATGACATGATAAACAAAACTATACATGTAGCAAAATTCATTTAATAATATCGATAATGATATAATTATAAGACGTTTTCAATGTGTCAAAACGCGTATTAACTTATTTTCATTAATATTATATTATTTTAAAAAATTACACATTAATTTTTGACCCCACAACCCGAAAAGGCTGGACCCGCCCCTGGCGGCATCCACGTTTCAATGTGCTGGTGTCCATAATCTTGGAAAGCCACGCCGTACATTATTATGGCATAGAGCAAGCGGTTGGGCCTACAACAAAGAGTTCATCCTAATCCTAGAGAGCCAATTTGCAAAATAACAGTTGATAAAATGCCTAACTAACTTCCATCTAGACTGACGTAATTATTTCAGAAAATATAATAAATGATCAATGATCCATTAGTACAATCAAATCACTACTGAAAGACGTTTGCTTGACAATAATTACAAGAACATGTATGTGTGAAGTGGAATGCATTGGCCCCATTTACGGGGACTTGATTAGCCCTAAGTATTGAATTTGGATTAATAATTGTGGGGTACAAATTGGCATCTGAAGTAACACTACATATGAGAAAGTCCAAAATTAAGAACCTGCACATTCCAGCGTTGATGACTTTCATTGGAAAAGTGCATGAACATTGCAAAAAGTACACACATCTCATATTTCAACTTCTTACTACTAGACAACATTTGAGTAATGATATAACCATGATTAGCAGCAAGTGGGATTATTCTTGTCAACCTCGAATAGAAGGATAAAGGTAAATTGGCCAAATATTAGTTTGATTGGTCTTATATTTGGTCTAGGTCGTCCACGGCTCTCCAGACCTACAGGGCTGATCGGTGCACTTGGACATTGTGTAATTTAATGATTGTAACTTGGTAATATAAGAACAAAAGGACATGCCTTACAAGTGATACAAGAGTTCTAATCTAGTTTGACGTTACCGACAAGATGATGATACATGAGTCCTAATAAAGTTAGACATTTTCTCTAACAATATCTTATGTGCAATGGTACGTGGTCTCTAGATTCTCTTGGTTCTTCTTGAAATTTAGTCGACTACATATGGGTTTTTCGAGTCAAACGAAAATTCGATGACAATGAAAATGGCCTTTCTTACAACCACGCACCCAGGCCTCGAGTAGCAGGCTCGTTCATTAGGGTTTAAAACTATAAGGCCTATGCTATTTGGGATCCTATACTACTCTGCCTGCACGCCTGCAGTTTTATCGAGTCAGCAGTGTTCATCCTCAAAGGATAGTTAGAGGCTCTCTAATGAATCAAGCTATCCATGCGATTGTCCGGCCTCTTCCAAATGTTCTTCCCCTCTAATATGGCCCTAGACACTTCATCTAAACCTAGTACAATGGGTTCGTCTAGCCTAGTTTCTACAAATTTGTCCCCCATCACCTCGTCTGTCAACTTGGATGCCATTTTCAGAAAAATGAGAGAAATGTAGGGAATGTTTTGAATAGTTTATCTAGAATGGACGAATGGTTATCGGAAGTTCACTGAAAAATCCAAAAACTCACAGGAGATCGCTAGAAAACCCAAAAAAAATCGTAAGAACGCCACCGGAGGTTGTGTATGAAGAACGAGAGTATTTTCGCTTTAGCCAAAGTGAAAAGTTTGTGAAATTGGAGAAACAACTTTTATATGCAATCTCCATTGATCGTCACCGTTGGATACGATCACAATCTATTGGGACTGTTCATTAAAACACGAATCCCAATCGTAAAAACCAAATGTCAGATACGCTCAACACTTGTTTCCTTGCTTGTTGGGTGGATCAACTTGATGCTGACTGTACATGGAGTCCTAGAGAGAAACTCCTGTAGTTTGATCCAGATTTATTGGAGTTTAATTAATTTTGATGGCACATGGGTTCCCAAAAAGAGACTTCAGTAGCATGATCCAAATTCATTGAAATTTTAAAGGAGTCAACAAGGTCTTCCTTCGCTCAGGTTACCTTGATTAGATCATATTATTGGGGATAAGTTGCAACTGGCACTAGTGTCATTTGTTGAGTTTTGATGATTGGTTAGTCCGAAAGATCGTCCCCCTTGGTATAACTTTGAGCATTTTGGGCATCAGATTGACTGTATATTTTACAGTTATTGGGCTTGGATTATTGGGTTGGTCCAAGCCCATCATTAGTAGGTTTATGTTTTAATATTTATATGGTTTTCATTGTAATTGAAGGAGACAATGAAGGATATGAATTGTGCTTGGTGAACAAGTTCTTCTTACCTAGCCTTCCCCTCAATCTCTTCTTCTTTGGGTTTCTTCCCCCATTCTCTCCAGTTCTCCTTCCCTTTCTTGCTGCCTTTTTCTTTTTCTTTCACTCTTTCTACGATTTTCCTGCTTGCTGCAATTCTGCCTCTTATTCTTTTGTGATTAATTGTTGCTGCTAACCAACTGTGGGAATTCATCTAGTATTTCTACATCACATATTTTCCATCATTCTATGTGCACGTTTGTATAGTGGAGAGAATTGTATATGGATAAACATTTTACTTTCTTTCCCCTTTTGACCAATGCAGTTCATTCCAATATCTCAAATGTTATTACAATATGTTATGCATGTTAGATTAAAGAGTATTGAAGAGGATTAAGTGAAGAATAACAGTAAAAAAATTGTACATTTGTAGTTTCTAGTCCATCAACTATAAAAAGCCATTTCCTTTTGATTATGTGAGATGATTGTTTTGACAATAAATATGAATTAAAGACTAGATGCAATTTAGTCTGACTAGCTAGCTGCGGTTGGGCATATCTATACTAGTTAGGGAAGAAGCTAAGGTTTAGTCTTTCAAGCCTCTTAACCGTTCTCATTGAATCATGATGGCTAAGCAAATCCAAATAGAAGAATTCACATTGGGTTTAGGGATAATTGGGCTCGAATTGATGACTTTCACCACATCAAGATGACATTCTACTGTTGAATTATATTCCTTCTCCGCCCTATCAAGAAATAGAATTGACTAATCATAATCCAGGGAGATGAAAATGTTCCTTTTTTCAAGATATTCCCAAGAACAGATCCAATGGAGACAGGTGGGGTTTGTTGCTCATAGGATTGAAGCAAGTAAACCAACCATGTCTTTGAAGTTTATTTCACAAACTGAAAGAAATGTGAGTACTCTAATAAAATGATCTGAAAATTCTTTTATTTCATTGACACGAAGTTAAGGGAAAAAAAGTACGTACAGATCATGCAAAGATCACAGAATATCAAGTTAAAAAGAAATATTACAAGATCAGTTTCATTGTACTATAGGCGTGACGCTTAAATGTATAGATATATATATGTATACATACATGATAAGAAATGTCTCTCTATTCAAAACAATTTTATTCCACCATCCCCCATAAATAACTCAACTTTAATTATTTCCCCAACAGGCAACAACTACCACTAAAAAGCGTCATTATTACTGTTAACCCTAATACATGCAAACCACCTTCGTCCATCTTATTCCTCATTTGCCTTTGCTTGCACTTGAAGAAACCTGAAAAAAAGTTGACCCATCACCATTCACGACAAAATTAGGAATAACCTGAGGTGGGTTGTCGCTAATTTGGCTCCCGATACTGTATGAGATAAAAGGAGTACTAGTATTATAGTACTCAACGAAATCTTTATTTTTCACAAATGGGACATTGCTATCCTGTCTGCTGGATTTCTTGTCTTTGATAATGCTTGATCCAGCACATTGTCTTGGCTGAGTTTGGTAGAAAACCTTTGAGATCACTAATTCTCCATCTTTTTCTTCTTCGTTACTGCCCAAGTGATATTGGTGCATTACCCAATTGGTCTTCTCAGGTTTTCTTTGCCTACCGTAGTTTGTATAGAGGACTAAGATTTTCTTGTAACCTTTTATGGTTCCACCTGTTGAAACAGGCCTGGTTTTGCCAGTTTTGTGCCATCTTGTTTCTCCAGCACCGTCCGTTTCGGTGTGTACCTTCCGTCGCTTTCTAGTCCCGGTTGTGTATGCCTTTGAGGGCCTGTGGAAGAAGTGGCGAATCTGGCCATCCTTGCCTACTCCTGCACATTGAATATGTTAAAGGGTGAGAAAACAATAAAAATGAAGGCTTGTCTAATCTTCTTTAACGAGGCTGACATTTTAAAATCGATCGAAACTCAATATTTGCCCATGTCCATGGACATACCTTATTGATATTACGCCATGCATATACGAATTAATCTTCAATTAATGCACGCTAGATAAATATGATCTTATACTTCCTACTAAATAATCCAATTTTTAGAGGGACTATTTTGAACGTTAGCATGTTTGGACTACTAAGTAAACATTACTAGACATGAAAAGAATTATTTTTTTTCTATTTTACAATGATATTCAATCCCCTGTTTAAGCATGCTCAAACATTCTAATATGAATAATGTTATTTTGCCAGAAAATATGTGACATAATGGTTGACATAATAAGTCTTGACAAGATGTAGCCTTTGTTTGAGCCCCATTATTATTATTATTATTTTTTTTTTTTTGAAAAAAATGCATTCTTGAATAATATTTTGATCATATTTCAATCACATATTTTTCAATAAAAAAATATTATACGTAAACTCAAAACTTTTTCTTATTTTCTAATCACACATTTCCTATCAATACATTATTCAAAAATGCATTTTTTTTTGTACAAGAATGGTGCTCAAACAATCCCGTAATTGATTGAAAACGTTGGCTACGTTTTAAGCGGTCCAATGATAGGTTGCAATGTGAAATTATGTCAATCGTTATGTCTATATAGCATGATTGTTCTAATATTAATGTTGTGAAAATATGACTAACCGTTGGTTTAACTTGAAAAATCAAGAATCGGCATGATATGTGTGGATAATAAGTGGTTATTAATTATAAGTACTATAAAATGTGCAGATAAAAAGTATATTATACCAACCTAAATTGTTATTTAAACATGCGCCAAAATTGAAAATGAACGATTGAGCCAGGACATGTACCAAATTTGACATTATACAAACTCCTGTTTGACCAAAATTGAAAATGAACAATTGAGCCAGGACATGTACCAAATTTGACATTATACAAACTCCTGTTTCCCCCCCCCCCCCCCCCCCCCCTCCAAAATACATTTTGGAATAGTATTTTGATAGAAAATATGTGATTAAATAATTAGGAAAGGTTATAATTTACGTGTAATCTTATTTTATCAAAGAATGTGTAATTGAAAATAAGAGAGAAAAATGTATTTAGAAAATAATGGGATATATTGATGAGGATAAAAGTATATTTATGAATATTCAATCGTTATTAATTAATTAGTCGATTTCAAATCTGAGTACATGTCTGAGCTGAATTACTTAACAAGTAAAGAACAATAAAAGCTTTTTATTCACCACAATATGGTAGTATATATTACCAACGTCATCATTACTCCATTTTCTAGCTCTTTTTGAATTTGGTCACAATCACGTGGGACAAAAAAGGGCATATCAGATAAAGCTTTCAAGCAATAATCAGTCTTTGGTTAACACGACACTCTTAGATATGAACAACTGAACCTCGATCAAACATTAATCATTTTCATTCAAGAAATTAATAATTAACTTGAATTTTAATTAATTACCTGGTAGCTTCTCTGGATGAGTGTAGCAAATCCCATTTTCACCCTCAATTGTTGGAATAAATTCATCGATAAGAGGATGCAATTTCCGGGCATTGGAAATCACCTTTGCCTCCAAATGTTCAAGAATTTCTTGATCAGAAGGATCAAATTTCACTCCAGCTGGTAGTCCTGGTAACTCATGAAGTCCCGTCTGATTCAAGATTTTGTTGGTATTAACAAAAAGAAATGAAGTTTTCAAAATCAAGAACATGCTTGTAACAAATATGCGTACACCCATATTGTCAATTAACCATCTTCTCTAATTAAAAGCTTAAACTATTAAAGAGAAAATACATTTCTTCATTTAATTTTGTTTTTAACACATGTAGGATCAGGGATTTACGTTATTCGCTCTGATACAATTTTATGAATAGGCAAAGATTTCCATAATATCGAACAAACTTACTGTATGATACAAACTTTTGTGTGCCAAATTCAAATTTTCTATCATAGACCGTCGTGCCCAATTTTTTGTATGTTCTATTACTACTGGACAAACGAATCTAAAAACTTAAATAGTATAATAAAGTTAACCTCATCTGAAAACTTAAGCCATGAGGACGTGTTTATTTATTGTAATTTTGTATTCTAAAACATATTTGGAAGAAATCATATATACCTGATCTTGGAGTTGTATGGTATGGCCACATGAAGGGCAAGTTAAAGTCTTAACATCATCAATTTTGGAGTTGACAACACTGTTTTCTTGTGGAGAAGAGATAATTTGAAGGTGGGCTCTTTCGTTTAAGTCATTACACCATGTCATGTCTTTTGCTTTCCTCTTATGCCCATCCCAGACTGGGTTTTCCTTTCCAGCTTCCTCCACCACTTCTCTATTTATAATCTGACAAATTTAAAAATAAATTAACTAACAAAAAAAGGCACTTAAGAAAAATAAGTTGTAAAAGCACGTTTCAAAGTAACCAAAAATCTTGATTCTTGTCTTGCTGTTGGCAAGGAACTCAGAGAAAGAGAGAGATAGAGAGAGAGTTAGAATTCGCTTGCTTATATTTTGTGAAAGAGAAAAAAGAATAATATTTTTATTTTCTAGAAAAACAATTAGGTTGCTTGGACGTCAAGTTTCGTTTAATTTGTTGGTGTGTATATTCACGTGTACCAGAATAAATCAAGTCTTATGTTCCCTTTGACCGTGCCTAAGGAAATACCGTGTATTGCATAGATGATGTTTTTGTTTCTTTTAAGAACTACTAAACGAATAATTTTAACAAGAATTACAGAGAATCGACTTATTCAGTCCGGTTTCTAGTTCAGTTCAAATAATTATACTTAAAAAAGATCTGCACTGGCTATGCGATTATAGATATTTAGCTCACGTTTGATTCTGTTAAAAATTAAATCTTTATTAGATTTTAATAATAAAAGTTGGCGAAATTGTGTGGCTGAAAAGTTGAAAAAAATTATGAATCCTAAAATTTACGGATAAAAAAAGAAGTTTTTAAAAAAAAATGAATTTTAATAATTAGGGCCAAACGATTAATTAAGTTAAAAAAATTTTAAGATTAAACAAGAAATGAACTGAGGGTAGAGTGGATGTGGGGCAACAGATATTCTTTGGGGACGTTTCACCTCTTTCACCTAGAGAAGGAGAGGGGTTTAGCTCCAGTGTCAACCTGGAGTGTCCCTAAAGCTATATACTACCAGTATGTATATACGTACCAACGAATATGAAAGTAACAAACGGTGAATTACACCGACCTGTATTTTTCCATTTCTTCGACTACACTTATGTAACCAAGAAAAGTATCTCTTTTACACACACACACATATCATAAAATCAGCTAGAATATACATAAAAATTATTTTGTGCAAAAGTTACTTCACAGCATGCTTGCCAAAACCTAAATTATAATTTAAATTGATTAAAAATGTTTCTTATTTACATATTACATAAGATCTCAGATTTATAGTATTTTTTTAAGAATGTGTGATTAAAAAAGAAGAAATTTTTTTATGTATACGTGTAATATATATTATTTTATTAAAAATGTGTAGTTAATAAGAAGAGAGAAAAAAATAAATTATAATTTTAATGAATGTCAAATTGGAGACTCATGACACACAGACATACATACATATATAGATTTTTTTGTAGGACTCACAACTTAAATTTGCAAAAAATCAATATACATGTTAGTCACTTTGATGTGATTATAAATTATGCCTACATAAGTGCACATCCTAGTCTTGTAGCTAGACAGTGTTAAAAGTTGCTCAGTCCCTGTTTGCTATAAAATTTTTGAAAATAGATTATGCGGAACGTGATTTTTTATTTTTTATTTTTGAAAAATGTGTAATTAAAAATGAGTTTTCAAAAAATTAAATTTTAAAATATGAGGGACAAACGAGAACTTATGGCGGATTTTTAGATGCTCATCTTTACATGTTCTCATATTACTTTACGCATGTATAGAGAGAAATTACCTCTATATATGCAATGTATTTAGCCTCCATTTAGATTTTTTTTTTTCAATAAGTTTACTTTTCTTAATCAATATTAATTTTAACCACTTATTTCGTAAGACTCATATATTCTGCTCACTTATCAATCACTCGTTTCTTGAAAAGTAGAATTTTAGCAAAATAAAGTAATATCGAAACAATGGCTTAACACAAAATGACTTCAAAATAACTCAAGAAAATTTTATATAGCTATGGAGTAATTATAATGAACTGTAAACTATGGCCCTGTTTGAGTCCCATTATTTTTTCATTAAAATGAAAAATATGACTGTTATCCATCACATTAAGTCACCATATTTGACATTTTATCTCTTGTGCGGAAATCATAACGACTATATTTTTCATTCTCATTTTTATAATAATGTGGTTCAAATGGGGGCTATATTTACACAAGTTTATTAGGCTTGTTGGGAATCTTCTCTCTTCATTTTTTTTAAAAGACAAACTACCATGAGGATGACTATTTATTCATGCTGAATAAAATTAGATACAAGCTTAGGAGTGGAGAATTTGACCTAACCCCATCTTCATTTTTTTTAAAAGACAAACTACCATGAGGATGACTATTTATTCATGCTGAATAAAATTAGATACAAGCTTAGGAGTGGAGAATAAAAAAAAAAACCAATCAATATACAATACTGAAAATTTAACCAACATGAAAAAAAGAAGAAAGAAAAAGAGTTATAAATCACCCAACACAGAAAATCTTCTTTATTTAACTCGGGGGTTTCCATATATTTTACTCTATGATCGGTGCAAAATGGAGTTAAGAACCTAAAAATTTATAATTATAGTTAAAAGGATTGTAGTTTTTTTTTTTTTTTTCCCTCCCTTAAATATTTAATCCACAGGAGAATTTTAGCCTTACAAGAAGAAAATTACTCCCGATCGATTCAGTCTTCAGAGCATCAATGATTTTTGATTGAGGTTGATTAGTTGATATCCAGGCAGTTGTAAGGTACTGAGAAAGAGACGGGAGTAGACAAATTCTTCCCTTGAAATATAAAATGTATACCAGCCGACAAGTTAGTGGATGTTATTGGTTGTCTATTCAATTCATGTATTTATTTAGCTTCTCAGAGAAGCTACGCAACAGAAATCTTGGTGATGAAGCTCTTTATTAGGGTTTACTTTAGCGTATGGACGAGGATTCAAAGAAACTGTCTGTTTTCAAATTTCTTTCTTTTCTACGGCTGTATGCCCCAACTAAGTAATTCAAGTTGAGTATTTTATTTTTTAATAACCATATAAAATTTAAGATATATGTTCTTATTGTGTTTATTTATTTTTGAAATCTTGGGAATATATGATTTTCTCATGTGTTTGGATTTTATTACGAGATTATAATGAGGAGTTTCTTGGGTCCATATAGTGATGGCAATAGGTCGAGTCGAGCCAACTCGACTCTTTAACCTACGAACTTGGCTCGGGCTCGTGGCTCGTGAAAAACGAGCCGAACTCGAGCTCGACTCGTTGCTCAGGGGCTAGCTTGGCTCGGCCCACGAACCGCTCGCGAGCTTGTATTTTTTTATTTTTATTTTTTTTTGCACCTTTTAAAAAAAAAAATCATATTTTTGGACGAGCTCGTGAGCTCATCAAAATGGCTCGTGGGCACAAGGCCCACGAACCTCTCATGGGATCGAGCCCCCTGCTCGACTCGAGCTCGGGCTCGTCATTTGACGAGCTCGAGCCGCCCATAAGCCGACGAGCTGCTCAGCCCGTTTGACATCGCTAGGTCCATAACTTCTTTTGTAATAGAATAGCCCTTTGACCCCAAAAAAAGAAGTTTGCTCTTCCATTTCTTAGTAGGAGTGCTCCTATGTTAGTAGGACATTTCGTGAAAGAACTACGTTTGAGCTAACTAAATTATAAGTTACTAATAAAGAAAAAACACACAAATAAAATAGCTGGTACTTGAGTGAATAATCATTTTATCTACTGTATGAATATGTAGTGAAGTTTTGATAAATGAGTCCAAAATTATTGGCATTTTAAAATCACATTAAATGAAAATTTTAATTAATTAAGAATTTAAATATATATTAAAAAGAGGAAAAATATTATTTCTTGTTTATAATTTAAAGTAAGTCAATTGTTGGCATGGAACAAAATAGCAATTATGCAGAATAATTCTTAAAAATTTAGGGAAAAGTCGTATAATTCCATAGTGATGAGCATTGAATTATGCGTTCAATTCATCCCCTAGAATTTACTTTATTGTTAGTAAATTGAATTTTAATATTCAATGAAACTTTATGTAAAATATATGAAATCAATCAAAGAACATGCATCACGTAATGAATTATTTTCATTATTTTTCATGGACCATTCAATGCATTGACACCAGTTTTATATAAACTTGTTTCTTTAATTTTCTTGACGTTGATCGAGAAACAACAATGAAAACCATTATAATTTTCCGTTTAATGATAAATTTCTCATTTTGGATTGATGCTTGAGAAATATTATAGCTTGAAAGAGTGAGATAAGAAGGAGTTGGGCCCGTGAAAGTGACCAAAACTAATTGACTAGCCCAAGTCATGTTGTGATGTTTCTATCGTGTTAAAAAAAGGGCCCAACCAGAGAAAAACATTAGCCCTCTATTGGTAGGAATTGAAATTAAATTTTTAAGAAATTTTGATAAAAATTAATAAAATATATAATTAAAAAATTGTGAATCCCCATAAAATATATAGTTAAAATTAATTGTTGAATTTAATTTAGATTAAAATTCGAATTTCAATTTTACCAAACATGGACTAATACTTTATTTGATTAGTGGTAGAAGCCAGTAATAACCAGAACTTCAATTTTTTACTCTAGTCTAGTATGTTTGAGTAGTTTTTTTTAATTTTTTTCTTAACTAAATAAAGTTTCTTACTTGATTTCTAGCACCCAAAGTCTCAAACGTTTGCAGCTAAAGATCTTTTAGACGGGGATCGTTAGATTGTCCATAAGAAGTCAATTTTTCAGTAAAGTGATCGTTATGACCTTAGTTTAATTTAAAATAAATAAAACAAAAGAATAAAAGAAACATAAACAAAATAGAATAAGAAAAGGAGAAGTAAAAATTGAAACATAAATATTATTGGGTTAAATCCACCAATAATCACCCAACTTTATATTTAGAGTTATCATAGTCACCCAATTTAATTTTGTTTTACCATGGCCATCCAATATAATGTTATATGAAATTAGATGGAGACGTACTTGAAGGTATAATAGGCAGTTTTTGATGAGATGTTTTAGTTATAGGAATGTTCCTGACAACTTTTAACCTAGTAGTGTGTTGGTGCTTATTGCATGATACTGCTCTTCAACTTATTTCAAATTTATGAAATGTATGTATTCCAGACTGATATAACCAATTTACATAGATTCACTGAGCTTGCGCTTGCTACGACATAAGTTTCTTATTGATCTTTACTGCTATAATAGTGGAAATTCATACATAGTAATTGCACAGGCAGGAAACTTAATCTAGATAATAAATAAGACTTACAAGAGTTATCCAAATTGTTGCAGATTCTAACTCAGATTGAGGTTGCCGTAAAACGTGATTATCTGTTAGCAGATTTTGAGACAACAGAAGAATTGTTGGCTACTGTGCCTCGTCAAGAGGTGCTTATTAGGTATTGCCCATCTCAGATCCTTTCTAAACTTCCAATTGGATTCCACAAACTACTGCTGCTGTGGCTGTTCGTGTGAAACCCGCAAGCGTACGGGATCATTAACAAGTAATAGATTTAGTGAGTTAGAGTATCGTCCCACGAGAAATAAAATTTAATTGAGTGTACTAGTTTTTAATATGATTCAAAGCGAACAACTTAAAAGTGATTTTTGTGATTTTTAATTATTCTAATTTAATCTATGAAAATGTATAAAATGCGAATTTAAAATGTATATGGGAAAAGTGTATTGGATTATGAATCCACCTATTTATTATCTATTCCAATTCTTGACTACGTAGTTAATTTCGTTCTTGCATTCTTGATAATCGATAATTCTATTGTAATTAATTTTCTTTTCTAGGACAAATTAAATCTATCCTATTCACAACCTGATCCTAGTCCGAATTCATATAAACAAAATGCATTCAATTTCATAATTATCTTAAAGATTGCACACGTGATAAATCTTATTCCTAAAATTTATTGCACGTATGTTAATCATGTAGTGTTCTAAACCTATTGTGAGCTTCCAACACTACAACAAGCAACCATATATTTAATTGGTAATCAAACGATCAAATAATTAAATTAAGCAAGCAAGATTAATCAATAATTACAAGAATTAAACTAAACCATGTGTCTTGAATTAAAAATAAATAATAACGGATTTCATCTTCATCCAATACATAAAAAAATTAGCCTAACATATTGTTGGAATTAAACAAAGAAAGTTTAGACGACATCACCGAAAAATTGATGAATCGTGATTAACATATATTATCAAAATTGCAATAGCCGTTGTCGGTGTATATCTCCAAACTGCCGCCCACTTTTTAGCTCCCAAAATGGTTCCAAATTCAGCCCCTGACAGCCTTAATATTTGACTACTTCCAGTTGCTCCACTCTTTGCCTTTGTTCCTTTGCGTTTACATAATTAACTTCAGCAGTGGGCAGCCCTATTTCAATGTGTATGCATGTGTATGGATAAATATTGGCCGCCAATTCCTTCTCTGTAGGCGTGTAAATATATATATGTTATGGCGGCCACCAATTTCTTTTCCCCCTCCCTGCTTCGGCTTTCTGCATGAATCTATATAATTTTGCCCCCCCCCCAAAGCTGCCCCAAATTCTGTGCCTGTGTATATTATATATAATCACAGCACCCAAGGCCAACCTAATGTTTCTCCAAGTTGGCGTTTTTGTATGTATCTCCCAATTCTTCCTCCAATTCCAGCCCACTTTGTAATGTCGAATTAGGAGCCCAATTGGTTAACGAATTTGAATCCAAACTTAAGTCCAAAAATTAGGCCCATTTAATTTATTATTTTCTTCAAGTCCTCCACTTTCAAAGTATGAAATTTGGACACCAACTTTGCATCAAATGGCCAATTAATCCTTTATCCTTTTCCAAATGCTTCAAACGAGCCCATCACTAAAAACACAATGAAAATTAACCTAAATTAAATATAAGTTAATGATTTGACGACTTAAAAGTTTAATAATGTGGCATAAATAAATACACAAATTGTACTCATCAGTGGTTCTTAAGCTTTTGGAGTTTGATGCCTCTGCTTCCTATGTTATCATATCTCGCAAGATGGCAACTCGTTTGTACAGACAAATCTTAAAATCCATGTGCTAGTCGTAATCGGATCGACTAGCTCGTTAGAGCTTAATAGGCTATGATAACATGTTAAGATTTGTGGTTCTATCTTAAAAGGTCAATATTGTTAAGAGAAGTAGACCAATTCTTTATAAGTAGGTCTATATTTCAGTCTTTAACCGATGTGAGATTTATCTGTTAGGCAATTTGTTGTCAAACGACTCCAAGGATTATGATGTAACCTCGATTTTATCTATTATCAATCGGCCTTGGCCATATGATTGATTTATATATCGACACTATTATCGAGACAACCCAACCCACATCCTTATGGACCGTTAGAAGCAACCTATTTTTAATCGTGTTGCTCATGGTTCGTCCCACTTACTTGGAGGGCTATGGTATTAATTTGGAGCCCATTACCTTGAGTTGAGCCCTGTTTGGTCTACTAAATTAACCTAACCTAACTCACCATTTTTAGTCACTCATTTGGCTTATATTCTTCGGCCTCTCTTCGCCTCCACTATGAAGAATACTTCATCTCTCTTTGTGACTTTGATTCTCAATTTCTTCTCCTCATATAACCTATGTGGTTTCTTGCGGGCAATCTATTGTTCTTCATCTTAGCCAACTCTTTGTGAGTATATATATAGCAACCGGAGGTGGGAACAAAGGATTTGGATTTGGGTGTTGTCTCAACCAGCAGTTGTGTCGATATATTATACAACTAAGCCCGGTTTACCTTGGTTATTGCTGGAATTTGACCCTACAACTGGTATCAGAGCGACTGGTCATCTCCTCCGGCCAGAAATTCACCAAAACGGCGGCGAGTCTCGTGATTTCACAAAGGGACCGAACCTGCAATTGCCTATTCCGACCAAACGCGACCTCTGTTGGACGAACGGAGGCCGGACCCATAACCAGCAGGTGGAGGTTCCTCCGGTGATGAGGCGTGTGGTGGCGACGACCGACGGCGGGTAGCGGCGTGTGGGGGTTCGGCGGTGGCGCGTGGAGGACTTCCTATGTAATTTTTTCGTGCCATTTCACTCATTTTGATTTCCTGAACGTACTAATGTGTTTGGTTTAGTGTTTCAGGTTGTGCAGAAAAGATTGGACGATTTTGCCCCTACTTTCAATCTGCATTTGTTGCTGATCAAAATTGCTATATTTGTTAAATCTTTAGGACGAATAGTGGTGGCCCTAAAGCAGCAAATTCGCATCTCTCCACGTTACGGACTCAGATAGGTTCGCTTTGGTAAATTGGCTGAAACCTTTATATTTCTGCACTAGCAAATCATGTGGGGTGATCATTAGGTTTGGGGGTTGCCATTGCTTGTGCTAGAATTAGGGTTACCTGCTATTGATTGTTTAATTGAGTATTTATTTTTAGGTTAAAATCAATTTGTAATTTTTAGTGATCTAATTACTGTGAAACTAGTTATCTGCTAGACGTATCATTTGTTGCATTGTTACTTCCACTACTTACTTATTCCGTTAGAACTACTGTGACCTTACTTGTTCGAACACTCCCTTGATCTAAGACCGCGAGTCTTACGAAACCCTAGGAATCTAGAACGGTGTATACTGTCTGTGACCCTAGGACTACTTTGTGTGGTTTGTGCATTCTTTGACTGTTGTGTAAAGATGACAACTCACAATTTTGATTTGGAAATTTTTAATGGAAAGGGTGACTTTGCTATTTGGCAACAAAAATGAAGGGCATTTTAGTCCAACAAAAAGTTTCAAAGGCCATTGAAGGTAATTTTTCAACTGATTTTTCACAAAAACAAAGAGAAGAAGTCGATGAGCTTGCTTATACCTCAATCATTTTATACTTGTCTGACGCTGTTTTAAGAAAGGTGGGTAAACTAAAAATCACTAAAGAATTTTGGAAAAAATTAGAAAACTTATAATTTTTTAAGTCTACACCGAATAAACTTTACTTGCTCGAACGTTTTTTCAGTTTTAAAATGAATCCTTCAAAGGATCTTGATGACAATTTAGACGTGTTTAACAAATTGATGCAAGATATAGTTAATTGTGATGAGACTGTGTCCGAAACTTATAAGGCTATAATTTTTCTCAATGCAATTCCTGATTCCTATAGGGACGCCATTAAGTATGGTAGAGACATGTTGACACCTGAAATTGTCATAAATTCCCTTAGAAGTAAAGAAATGAAAATTAGGGCTGAAAAATACGATAAGAGGAACGATGAGGTGCATATGATGCGGGGTAGAACTTAATTTAGGCAAAATAGTCATGATGGATATCAAACTAGTGGCGAGTCAAGTGGTAATGGATGGAAAAAGAAGAGCAAAGGTAGGTCTAGATCAAAATCTAGGAATAAGGTGAGAAAATGTTATGATTGTGGAAACACAGGGCATTTTATAAAGGATTGTCATAAGGAGAAGGGTAAGCTAAAGATTAAGGAGAGAGATGAGGTCAATGTGTTAGCATCTACTTCCGATATAAATGGTGGTGAGGTCTATATGATTACAAGTCTCGTTGCATATATTGCCGAATTAAATCTAACTACTAATTCCCGCATGCATGAGTGGATACTTGACTTTGGTGCATCTTTTTATGTGACATCTGAAAAGAATTGGTTTTATGAGTTGCATGAATCTAATGTTGGGCATATTGTGCTGTGTGATAACTTTGCCTATATTATTGCTGGAATTGGTGACATAAACGTAAAATTTGACACAAGTTTTGTGTATATGTTAAAGGATGTTAGATATATTCCTGAGTTGTCTAAGAATCTGATTTCAGTAGGGAGACTTGAAAATGATGACTTTACTGGTAAAATTGGAAATGATATGCTAAAAATGATCAAGGGTGCTTTAGTTTCCATTAAGGAAATTAAGAAAAACGATATATATATTACTACTGGGGAAGTGATTAGAGATGTGAATTCCTCTATCACCTCTGCCAAGATTGATCACACACACACATGGCATAATAGATTTGCTCACGTAGGGGTCAAGGGAATTAAGCTACTTAATGAAAAGGGTGCTTTTGGTAAT
>NW_019241216.1:0-51729 GCF_002742605.1 Olea europaea var. sylvestris | reverse complement strand
TATATATATATATATATATATATATATATATTACTACTGGGGAAGTGATCAGAGGTGTGAACCCCTCTATCTCCTCTGCCAAGATTGATCACACACACACATGACATAATAGACTTGCTCACGTAGGCGTCAAGGGACTTAAGCTACTTAACGAAAAATGTGCTTTTGGTAATGAGTGTATGTCAGATTTGTCATTTTGTGATCATTGTGTACTTGGTAAGCACCATAAAACTTCTTTCTCCACGAGTGTTAATAGAGCTAAAGGCATGCTCGAATATGTGCACTTTGATCTGTGGGGTCCTGCTAATAATCCCACATCGGGTGGGAATAGGAATTTCCTGTCTATTATCGATGACTACAATAGAAAAGTGTGGGTCTATATTTTGAGGATAAATCTGAGACCTTTAATAGTTTTAACAATTGGAAGAGACAAGTGGAAAACCAAACTGGCAAGAAAATCAAATTTTTAAGGACAGATAACGACCTAAAATTCTGCAATAGGGAATTTGATAGTATGTGCAAAGAAAGCGGCATAACTAGACATAAGACCGTTTCTTCGGCATAACTAGACATAAGACCGTTTCTTACACCCCTCAACAAAATGGGGTAACAGAAATGATGAATAGGACCATACTTGATAAAGTACGTTACATGATGATAAGTTCTGGTGTTCCCAAGTTATTTTGGGGTGAGGTTCTTATGACTGCTTGTTATTTGATTAACCTGACTTCTTCTGCTACATTGAATGGTGACACTCCGCATGAGAGATGGTCGAGTGAATTGAGTGATTACTCGATGAACAGAACTTTTGGCTGTACAGCTTTTTTTCATCAAAGTGACGGTAAGCTGGAACCTAGAGCTAGGAAGTGTGTCTTTCTAGGATACCCCGAGGGTGTTAAGGGTTATAGGTTATGGGATAGAAACCAAAAAGGGGTTAAAATCATCATAAGTAGGGATGTCACGTTTAACGAGAATGAGATGCCGTGTATTAAAGGGAAAACTGAACCTGAGAGTGAGACTGAACCAGGTGAAGAGAGAGACCCGTTTAAGGTGGAGTTAGGAAAGCTCAGTACACCTGTCCCTACTGCTCCTAATGAGATGGAGATTCAAGTTCAGGAACCCGAGGTGGAGAATAGTAACAAAATAGTGATATAAAAGCACTATGAGGAAGAAAATCCTTTAACTAACTACAACTTAGTTAGGGATCAAAAGAGAGGAGACAAACGAGAGAACCTAGAAGGTTCGGTTTTGAATCTGAATTAGCTTTCGCCCAGGCTAGTTATGAAGAACTAGCTGATAAAGAGCCAAAAACCTTTGAAGAGGCAATAGGCAGTGATCAATCTAATGAATGGATTAAGGTAATGAAAGAAGAGATGAGTTCTCTAGAAAAGAACCATACTTGGGAGCTAGTACCTAGGCCTAAGAACAAATCGATTGTTGATTGCAAATGGGTCATTAAGGTTAAGGAAGGGACTAGTAGCACGTAACCCCTAAGGTTTAAAGCTAGGTTAATAACTAAAGGCTACACACAAACGGAGGGCGTTGATTATAATGAGATTTTCTCACCAATTGTTAAGTACACCACTATTAGGGTCATGCTAGCATTGGTTGCACACTTTGATTGGGAACTTGAACAACTTGATGTAAAAATTATTTTTTTACATGGTGAGCTTGATGAACAAATTTTCATGAATCAACCAAAAGGTTTTAAGGATAAGTCAAAACCTGATTATGTGTGTTTTCTGAGAAGATCCTTGTATGGGTTAAAACAATCTCCTAGACAGTGGTACAAGAGGTTTGATTCCTTTGTACTCACTATAGGGCTCCAAAAAAGTAAATTTGATCACTGCTTGCATTTTCAACACAATGAGACTGATAATAATTATCTATTTTTGTTGCTCTATGTGGACGACATGCTTTTGATTGGATCATCCTCTAAGTGGATAAATAACATAAAAGCAAAACTAAGTGGTGAATTTGACATGAAAAACATAGGTAAGGCTAAGAGAATCCTAGGTATGGAAATAAAAAGAGATAGGTCAAATTTCGTTTTGTTTTTGCATCAGTCTCCATATATATCCAAAGTATTGAAGAAATTTAATATGAGTGATTGCAAACCTGTCACGTTGTCTCTTGCTAATCATTTTATTTTATCGAATGAACAATCCCCTTGCAATGAGCATGAAGTAGAATACATGAGTAGAGACCAAATTTAGGTTTTGCTATTAGTACTCTCAGTAGATACATGGCTATCCGGGCCCTGAACATTGGGAAGCGCTAAAGTGGCTATTAAAGTACTTGAAGGGTACAAGTGACGTAGGTTTAAAGTTTAGTGCTAATAAAGAAGGTATAAAATTAAAGGGTTTTGTAGATGCTGATTACGCGAGAGATAGGAATGGTAGGAAATCTATTTCGTCTTACGTGTTTACCTTATCTAATTCATGTGTTAGTTGGAAATCACAGTTACAACATATTGTTGCACTATCCACTGCAGAATCAGAATATATTTCTACCACTGAATCTATTAAAGAAGCTCTATGGCTTAGAGGCCTTCTTCATGAACTATGTGTCTTGAATGATTATGTGGTAGTGTATTCTGATAGTCAGTCATCTATACATTTATACAAGAACCCCATTTTTCACGAGCGCACTAAACACATTGATGTTAGACTCCACTTCATTAGAGATATTGTATCTCAAGATGTGGTAAGGCTTGAAAAGGTCCACACCCACTACAACCCTTCTGATATGGGAACGAAGGTACTATCACTGGCAAAGTTTAAAAGTTGCAAGGAACTTCTAAACATTGGTACAGGTAAATGATTTCCAATTTTATTGGTTTTCTATTAGAGGTGTCACTAATGGGAGACATTTTCTTTTGTAGGTCCTTTGATACCATGGTGGAGGTTGTTAGGCAATTCATTGTCAAACGACCCCCCGAGCTATGATGTAACCTCGGTTTTATCTATTATCAATCGACCTTGGCCATATGATTGATTTATATGTCGACACTATTATCGAGACAACCCAACTCACATTCCTATGGACCGTTAGAAGCAACCTATTTTTAATCGTGTTGCTCATGGTTCGTCCCACTTACTTGGAGGGCCATGGTATTAATTTGGAGCCCATTACCTTGAGTTGAGCCTTGTTTGGTCTACTAAATTAACCTAACCTAACTTACCATTTTTAGTCACTCATTTGGCTTATATTCTTCGGCCTCTCTTCGCCTCCACTATGAGGAATACTCCATCTCTCTCTGTGACTTTGATTCTCGATTTCTTCTCATATAACCCGTGTGGTTTCTTGTGGGCAATCTATTGTTCTTCATCTTGGCCAACTCTTTGTGAGTATATATATAGCAACCGGAGGTGGGAACAAAGGAGGTAGATTTGGGTATTGTCTCAACCGGCGGTTGTGTCGATCTATTGTACAACTGAGCCCGGTTTACCTTGGTTATTGCTGTAATTTGACCCTACATTATCCTTAACACCATTGTTGTTCATGATATTGTGGGTCAAATTCAAGTCTCTCCTTGGTACTTAGGATTTGGCCATTCTTTGAAGACAAATTCAGGTTGCAGTGAGTTTGGTCGTAATCAGCTTGGTGGCCAAAACTTATGCCAAGTTCGTGTAAGACAGTTGATTGCTTACAGATCAGCTGCCTGCTTCATTAAACTCCAGGCAGGCACTCTTCAGTCCACCTGCCTGCTTGTTTGAAATTCAGGCAGCACTTCAGTTTCATCCCAGGTAGTCTCAACTATCCAGCTACTTGCTTCCATTCCAATCAGTTATGAGGCTTTTCTTGGAATAGTTTAAGCTGCATTCGGCCAACAGCTTATGTTCCTTATTCATCCAGTTTTCTTGGATGTTTGAAAGATTATGTGCTTGAAGAAGGTTTGATTCTGGTGAGTTTCAGTCAATTCATTGTAATGGCTAGCTTCGATTGTTACAACCTAAATTTTTCTAGTCAAAATTCAAATGTTGACTAGTCAAGGTCAAAATCAATTAAGAATTAAAATTAAATCAAATATTCTATTGGGGTTTATTTTATAATTGGCCATATATGAGGGCTAAATTGGTTACAATTTAAATTGGGAATTTACTTATATATATTTTTGGAAGTTTAGGATTTAAATGTTATATTCTTTTAAAGAAGAGGGACCTTCCTTTGCAATTTTGAACAAGTGGGCCTTTATATTTAACCTTTGACCATGTTTTTCTCTCAAATCACACACACACACACACACACACACACACACACACACACACACTAGAATCTGTTGAGTGGGAGAAAACGCAGAGAAGAGGGAAAAACCAAGGAAAAAGGGAAGAAAAGAAAAAGAAAGGAAGGAAAAAGAGAAGGAAAGGGAAGAAGAAAGAAGAAATCTTGTGCCAACTACTTCAATCTTGTTTATTTAATTTTTCAAGAGGTAAGGTTAAGAATTTATGGTTTAGTTTTAGTAAATTTTTGTTTAGAGTTTTAAATTTATAGCTTATACTTGAAAAATATGATAAGGAAGCTAACTATTTGAGTATTTTGAGCTAGTTATTCTAGTGGATTGGAAGAAATGATAATTAGATATTAGGGTTAAAGAAGAGGGACCTTCCTTTGCAATTTTGAACAAGTGGGCCTTTATATTTAACCTTTGACCATGTTTTTCTCTCAAATCACACACACACACACACACACACACACACACACACACACACACTAGAATCTGTTGAGTGGGAGAAAACGCAGAGAAGAGGGAAAAACCAAGGAAAAAGGGAAGAAAAGAAAAAGAAAGGAAGGAAAAAGAGAAGGAAAGGGAAGAAGAAAGAAGAAATCTTGTGCCAACTACTTCAATCTTGTTTATTTAATTTTTCAAGAGGTAAGGTTAAGAATTTATGGTTTAGTTTTAGTAAATTTTTGTTTAGAGTTTTAAATTTATAGCTTATACTTGAAAAATATGATAAGGAAGCTAACTATTTGAGTATTTTGAGCTAGTTATTCTAGTGGATTGGAAGAAATGATAATTAGATATTAGGGTTTTGTTATATGTGGGTTAATTCGAAAATTTGGGGAAAAATTAGCATTCTTGTTATTTACCCTTGTGATTGTTGTATGATATTAAGTTAGATTGGTTGAAAATAACTTATTTTGTGCTTGAGTTCTCACTTTGGATGAATATGGAGAATATAAGAAATGAGCTTTTGATAAGATTTATGTATTTAGTTAAAAGATAATTTAAATAAGGAACGTGGATGATTATTATCTTGAAAAGCTTGTTGAATCTTGACAGGGCAGCCGGGAAAGGTTACAATTAACGAGTTAGGGACGTCGAGTGATTCAAAATTAAGTGAACATATGTTTAAGTAACCAAATGAAATATAAATATTAAGTCTCAGCTTATTACTTATTGAGGGATGTATACTTTATTTTGATGAGAATGGGTTATTATTGAGAAATCCGTTGTAATTGTATATAGTTGTAATTGAAGTGGCTTATATGTACGATCATTTTAGGAGGGGATTTGGACGTGGGAACAGCATACTAGCCCTGTTAGTCCAGCCTAATTTGTGAGTGGAGAATCTATATTTTCAAAAAGAAGATTTTTTTTATTTTATTTTATAGAAGCATGTTAATTACACGAAATACTTTATCTTCGAAAATTAGTAAATGAGTATGATTGTTTTGAAATTATCATAAAATAATTGATGTGATTATCTTACTCTAGTGCACTGAGGGGCTACGGTCGTGTACTAGAGTCATGTATTTAACTCTTATCCACTGAGGGGCTACGGCCGTGGGTAAAGGTATCCAATATACACTGAGGGGCTATAGTCATGTGTAAGTGTAACTCTTATCCACTGAGGGCTACGACCATGGGTAAATGTATTCATTATACACTGAGGGGCTACAGCCGTGTATAAGGATGATTATATTGTTTCCATCTAGTACACTGAGAGACTACGATCATGTATAGAGTATTGATCAGACGGTTTATATACATATGATTTATAGCTTTTAGATCATTAATAGATGTTTACATGGAATATATTTTGATGTGTATTTTAATTATATAGTGGATTATTAGTCTTCAGCTTACATTTCCCCGTTTACAATTCAGCTTATGGATTTCAGATTATGGTTTTAGATTATTGAATTGTCTAATGTACTTACTCATCTTGTTGTATATAATTATACATATATACATAAAGGATAGTACAACCATATTTTAAACGCTCCACTCACTAGGATTATTATCTCATATTTTTTCTTAACTTTTCCTTATAGGAGGCTGTTGATTGAGTTGTGGTGGAGATTATTTTGATAGTTTTGCAACCACTACTACCACCAATTATAGGTTCTTTTGTTTGAAATTGTGTAATCATCAAGTGAAATATTTGCATCATATTCGAGGATTTTTTTGTATTTATATGTACAAATGATCATGATGGAATATTGTAATCTAAACTACCTTCTATTATCCTTTTGAGAGACAGTTATGATGCAAATGATATGAATGTTTTTGGTTGGGCGAGTGAATGATATTATTATGTTGGTATATTGGAGTTCAGAAAAATTTTAATTGGTCAAATGAAGCTTTATTATTAAAGTTTAGTTACTTTTGCCTTGGTGATAGGTCCAGTGCCTAGCTAGCACTTATCATCGGCGCACGTCATGTCTTAAGTCTAATAATGAGTTTGGGATGGGATGTGTCATCGATCCAGTTTCAACTTGTTGGCAGAACTTCTATATTCCGTATTCGACTTCTACCCAGCCTCAGGTTCAACCGTTCAAGTTCGAATCATTCTCTACATTTGGGAGTTTGGCCAATAGCTTATGCACTCTTTGCATCCAACTCTTTATTGGATGTTTGGAAGTTTATTTCCTTGAAGATTCATGTTTGTTCTTCACATTGAAACTGCCCAGCGGGTTCTATGAACTCTTGAAGATTCAAAAGTCAAAACACTGCCTTGCTGTTTCATTACTTGTTTAGGCAACTAATTCAAAATTTTTCCCCCTTATTTGAAAATTTGTACTTTTCTAACTAAACTTGCAATGTCAGAGCTTTGCAGTCAAACCTTACGGGTTTTGGCATAGAGTTCAAATTTTTTTAGACTTGATTTAACGAAATTCAAAAACTTAAAACAGTTTTTTGAATTCTATTCATTGTTTTAGCTTGTCTATCTTATACTCAGGCATCATACGTACAATTTGAATATTCTTGAAAGAATTTAAGCAGGCAACAGCTTTTCTTCGACCGCTGCCGTTTTAGAGGTCCCAGCATATTGGTCTCATCTCCAGCATTGCTTCATCAAACTAAGTCTCTTGAATATCAGGATTCCAGCTTAATTATTACCTGCAAGCCCAGGATTTCCAGTCTTAAGTTTGATTTTCGCCTTTGCATACGGTTGGTCTTGATGAATTTTGGAACACAAAAGCAACTTGTACAATTAATTTTTGACACACACACACCTTACCACACACTAAATAATTTCACTCTAAGCCAGCAACTCAATATTAATTGTAATACCCCACTAACTATTTTCCAGCAACACAATTCTCTCTCTCTCACCCACTATTTCTCTCTCTCTATCACTCTTCTGGATATGTACAGCTGCTTCTAACTCTCTGCTCTCTACTCACGCACCATTCAATGGAAGTATCGATTCTGCTCTCCACCAA
Organism: Olea europaea var. sylvestris; assembly: GCF_002742605.1. Lineage (NCBI taxonomy): Eukaryota > Viridiplantae > Streptophyta > Magnoliopsida > Lamiales > Oleaceae > Olea > Olea europaea. The sequence goes on along the minus strand of NW_019241216.1, from coordinate 44,055 downwards.
CTGGCAATTTCGAATCCAGCTTGCTGAATTCATTTAATCCATCCAGTTTTTGAAGGGTATCCTTGAAGATCTTGAAGTCCTTGAAGCGGGGATTTAGGCCAGCATGGTTTTAAAGTTTTATTGACGGATTCATTTCCATCTACACCAAGAGGAATTGTTACAGTCAATAGTTTAGCACCTCGTGTACTAGATTAGCTGAGTTCATAATGTTTTGATTAATGTTATGTCACTTGGTTTGGATCATTGGATCATTGTAAAGAATGTCAGTTTAAGCTTAAAAGTAACTTATCAGAAGCAGCATCAGCTATTTCTCTAGAGATCATCCTCTTTGTGTGACGCGGCGAAAGAAAGGAATTCAAGCGAAAACCTTAAGAACAATAAATTTGGAATCTACTAAATAATAAAGAAAATAAACTCACGAATTTATTAATGAAAGATAATGAAAAAAATGAACTAAGCCCTTATTTATAAGGGTTTACATGGAAACGTAATTTAGAACAACTAAAAATAATGAAAAAGAAGTTTAAACAAACTAAAATTGCAAAAAAAATCAAAATAAATGAATTGACAAAAATAGCGCCAAAACTTTAAAAATCAATTTTCGAGGCCTAAACGAACTTGAATGGCTGAAATTCTTCGTCATTCTCCTTCCAAAATGGTCTTATGGAACAGATCTGAAGTTAAGATGATGTTCTATTTCTATTAATACTTTTTTTTCAAAATACCCATTATGTCCTACATCATTGTGGTTTCCTTGTAGAGCTCTTCCAGGCTACAAGGCAATGTTTGTTCAATTGGTGGGGTGCCTTCCGCGTGGCTGACCTCATTGGTGTACCCTCTCCAGTTGAACTAAATATATCGTCACCCCCAAACATTGAACTAGAAAACCTAGTACCACCACCCATCCCTCCAAATGGACGGGAAGAGCCAAAGAATTCAGCTCGTTGGCATTTTTCGGATTGAAGTGAAATACGTTTGGTCCATCTCCGGTCTGGAAAAATGTAGCACCGCCAGCACTTGACCTTTTAGGCCTTCTTCACCATATTGATCATAGAAGGCCCGCTTCTGGGAAATCACTTGAAACCTTAAGAGGGACGAAAACATCATCAGATTCCATTTAATACGTATGTTTTATCCATAATAATACATAGATAAGCACAAATCATTGATAAATATTTCCATTGCATAACAATCCACAGATAATTACAACTTATTGAAGATAAAAATTCAATTTTTTTTTGAAATAATCAAGTGATAAAAGTAGATTGATCATTCAAAAAAATATAGACCATTAGTACAAACCAACTTTAGTCGATATAACATTTTTTACATCACCGAGATGATAAAACCAATTTAAAACAAAATTCTGCAGAATTCCCACAAAACTTTAATCGTTTTGACAATTAGCAACTCAGCTCAATGGGATCTAGCCATCAAAACTTCATATCTTAAGAATTCTTCTTATGGAACACTGACTACCTTTTGAAGAATATATATTAAAAAAATGCCATCAAAACTTTATATCTTAAGAACTTTCAGGATTTTTCATGGGTTTGGTTGGTGCCGATAAGACTCGGACTGGTTTGCTTCATCTAGTAGGCAGTGGGAAGTCTAGCTATTCCTTATAGGGTCAGACAAACGACAAACCAAAAACTTAAGATAGTGTTAAGCCTAACTTTCTCAATAAGCACTAGTTTGATAAAATTAACAAATTTTATCAAATTTTCAAACCTTTTCCATGGAAAATGAATTCCATTTTCCATGTTTTTTTTTGGTGTTTGATAAACAATATTTTCTTGGCAATTCCAATTCCCACTTTGCCTCACACATTTACAAATTCTTGAATTTTGAGGAAAATCAATTCCCATGGGGTTGGGTGGTTTTTCATTTTCCACCTTTTTTTGTTTTTTTTTCTTTAGCACTGGAAACAAATTCTAGAGACAATTATAAAAGAAAATATTTCTTAAATTGACAATTTTCATATAAAATAAAGTTAAACAAACATCAAGAGATCTTCTGCATAAAGATCTTACTTGAATGATTGATAGGACGTTTGTCATGAGTGTAAATGTTAAGTCTTGTCACTTGTAGAGGCGACTTTGCCAATCAATAAATATAAAACAGGCTAGGTACGGCTGATGCCTACAATTTGACATGTAACTCAACTGGATGTGGCCACGTGTACCCCGAACCAAATGTCACAATCAAACTGGTGACACTATAAATACTCCCCCACGTACCCCATACAGAGGCTAATGCAAGAATCAAAACAAGAAACCACATTTTACTCTCTCTTTCTTATTATCTTGCAACACAATACGAATTTACGCATATTTACATACACATTAGCAAACATCGATTGGTAATTATTGTACAATCGGTCTACGATCATCTAGCCGGATTTCGAACGTTTTCGTCCCGCGTCGTTGAGCTATTCCCACGCCCTTGATCTGTCCCTTTTAGACCGTCTACGTGTCTTTGCGTATTGGACTTTTGCTTACGTGAGCGCGAGTGGGTCCAGTATCTATTGGCAACATTTTTTGGAGTCAACAGATTGGCGCCGTTTGTGGAAAACCATATCATAACCACGAACAACCTTGTGGTGAAAGCTTGTTAAAGAGGAACATTTTTGGCATCCACCTTGAAAAAAGATTTGTTCTTGAAAAAGAACAAGAGAAAGCCCCACGACATAGCAAAAATCGGAAGGGTAAGACACAAGAAAAATGAGTTCAAACGAAGATACATCCCCAGGAGGGTAAGAGAAAATGCTAATGTGTCCTCTCAAGCAACTGCCCCTGTAGCTCGGCATAGACCCCACCACAACCACAGAATAGGTGGGATGCGTGCAACGGCCCAGTTATCAAGAAAAATGGCCGACATGGTAGCTAATATGAGGGACATTGCTAGCCTAAGTGTGGCTATGAGGAAACTTATGGCCCAAATGCAGGGTCAGGAAAGCTTCTCTATTCCTCCATAGGCCCTTCAAGGGCACTACCAGCAAGGAGATAAAGTTCAAAGTCGTAGGGCTACCTCGTCGGACTATAGCCGAGGTAGAACCCCATTTGAAAGGAAAGTAGAAGTTGACGTTTCCTCTAATTATGCTTTTGGCCGACCCACCGAGGTCTCTTTGAACTATGATAACTTCCCACCTCCGTATGAGCAAAAGCAAAGACATAGGAGGTCAGACAGTGTATTTGACAGAATTAGCCCCGCTGAACCGAGGCTCAGACAACAACAGCATCATGAGACTTGGACAAGGCCACCGCCTCCACCTCCAATGCTTCAACAGCTGGAGGAAAGGCATGAAAATGTCTCCCGTGTTGCCCCGCCTAGAAATAGGTGCCAAAGGAGGGAGGAAGAGGCTACGAACCGTCCCGGAACCTCTCACCAACAACCGAGGTATGAGGCTGAAGAAAACGATTCAGATGAGCAGCAGAGGTCCTGTGACTTGGACGATGATGATGAAAACTTGCCATTCTCAAGGGAACTAAGGAGCGCCCAGGTCCCGAACCACTATGTTATGCCAAAGATACCAAAGTATGACGGAAGAGGCGATCCAGAGAAACACCTAAATGCTTACAAAACTCACATGAGCCTAAGGGGCGCCACCCTAGCTGTGAAATACAGAGCTTTCCACTTAACACTTAGCGGAGCAGCTGAAATTTGGTAAAGTAGGTTACCACTTGGGAGCATAAGAAGTTGGCCCGAATTCAAGACAACCTTCCTGAAGAGGTTTGCTGTGAGCAAAGAGAGAGAGGCCCCTATCTAACGTCTCCAAGATATGAGACAGGCACATGGGGAGTCCATAAAGAGCCTCCTATCACGTTTCAACAATGAGATGACATATTGTGTGCAAGTCCTTGACCGTGAGGCATTATCTGCATTGAGAGGAGGTCTGAATATGAACACCCTGTTCTGGAGGGACGTGAAAAATCAAGACCCTACCACCTATGATGCCTTACTCGAGATGATAAGGCGGGAAATCATCAATGAAGAATTGATTGAGCATAGGAACAGGGCGAATAGAGACCTCCCACCTCCTCAAAGGCAGTGTGCCAGAGGGCCAACCTCCCACTTGATGGACTACCAAATGAACCAAGCTGGTAACGAGAATTCTGGGCAAGTATTGGCCACCACAACTCTTAACGCCGTCCCTACATTGGCATGTAAGGATACTAACCCAGTCACCAACACCCAGCAGATGGAACTCCGCAAAGATCCCATAGGGGTAGAGGCCGAGGCAGGGGTTCAGGACCTAGAAATAGGTCGAATCAAAACCCACCTGGATACTATGTATACCACCGGTCCTATGGACACGACACAGCAGATTGCTGAGATTATGCTCACCGCTCCCGACAAGAACCCCCAAGGGACAGAAATGATTCGCCCCAGGTGAATAGGCCCCCGCCAAGGTACGATAACCGACTTGGGCGTAAAGAGGCCGCTCCACGTCAAAGGGATGTCTCTCCGCGACGAAGGGAGCGTGATGCAAAAAGGCCTAGGAAAGGGCGTAGACATCGAAGAAACTGACAAACTCAGGATGAGGCCCCTATCCACGAGGTGGATACCATTTTTGGAGGCCCTTATGTAGGCGGTGAAATGCGAAATGCCAAAAGGAATTATGCCCGTGAGGCCAAGCGCCCCCCGCTTACCAGCTATATAGTGGGCCGCAGCTCCCGGAGAGATCAAGTTCCACCTATTGTCTTCACCCAGGAGGATACTGAAGGGGTTCAGTACCCCCACTGCGATGCACTTGTGGTAAAAGAAATCATAGCCCGAAATGGGCTCAAACGAATGTTAGTTGACAATGGTAGCTCCGTCAACATTTTATTCGGATCCACCTTTGACAAGATGATACTGGACCATGAGTTAACATCCACCACCACTCCTTTGTACGGATTTACCGGAGATAGCATTACTCCGAGAAGAAAAGTCACGCTCGCGGTAGAGATGGGGGAGTCTCCCCAAGCCACAATGAACTTCATGAAATTCCTTATTGTCGACAGTTGATAGGCCTACCACGGAGTATTGGGTAGGCCAGCCCTAAAAGAATTAGGAGTCGTCACCTCCATCCACCACCTATGTATGAAGTTCCCGACTGAAACTGGGATGGTAACGATGAGAGGCGACCAAAGAGGCTCAAGAGAATGTTATTTAAGCTCCATCAGAAAGGTAGAGACCCGGGACGTCCACGTAATTATTGCCGACGTAGTCATGGCTAATGCCCCAGCTAATGCTTCCGCCGAACCGAAAGATGTCGAAATGATTGACGCACCACCTAATCCGAAAGTATTGGTCATCGATGAGATTGATCCCCGCATAACTGAACATGAACCTCAAGAATCCCTAGTTGAGGAACTTGAGAGCTTCTCGGTGGACCCCCAAGACCCATCCAAATTGTTGAAGGTGGGCAAGGGCTTGTCCAGCACTGCGAAAGAAAAGCTCAAAAATCTTCTAAGTAGGAACCTCGATATCTTTGCTTAGAGGCATGAAGATATGGTAGGTATAGACCCCAAGGTTAGTTGCCACCACTTGAAAATTGATCCTAAGGTTGCCCCGCATAGACAAAAAAGGAGAGCCCTCAATCCTGAGAGGTACGAGGCTCCGAAGGAAGAAGTTCAGAAGCTCATCCAGAATGGCTTCATCCGGGAGACCACCTATCTGAGGTGGGTCTCCAATTCAGCTTTAGTGAAGAAACACAACGACAAGTGGAGGGTGTGCATCGATTTCACTAACGTCAACAGAACTTGCCCGAAGGACAGCTTTTCACTTCCAAGGATTGACCAACTGGTAGACTCCACGGTTGGGCATGAGTTATTAAGCTTCATGGACGCATACTCCAGCTACAACTAGATTCTCATGCACCCGACCGATGAGGAACACACATCTTTCATCACAGACCGAGGCCTTTACTGCTACAAAATGATGCCCTTTGGGTTGAAAAACGTCGGAGCAACATATCAAAGGCTCGTTAACAAAATGTTTGTGGACCACATCGGTAAGATAATGGAGGTCTACGTAGACGACATGCTAGCAAAGAGTTTGGAAGCTAGAGACCACATAACGCACCTCAACAGCACCTTCCAAGTCTTGAGAAGATATTGGATGAGGCTCAACCTCCTCAAATGCGCCTTCGGAGTGGCCTCCAGCAAATTCTTAGAATATATGGTCAACCAACATGGTATTGAAGCCAATCCTAACAAGATTGAGGCCCTATGCAAGATGAGGTCTCTCAAAAAGCCAAAGGAGGTGCAAAGCTTGACTGGACGAGTGGCCGCGCTTAGCCGCTTCGTCTCCAAGGCTACAGATAAATGCCTCCCATTTTTCAAAGTGCTAAAAGCTGGGAAAAAGTTCCAGTGGAATGAGGAATGTGAATAGGCCTTCCAGTGCCTGAAAAGGCACCTAGGACAGGTCCCCCTCCTCTCCGAATCGAAGCTCGGTGAAATCCTACAGCTGTATGTAGCCGTCTCCAATGAGGCCATCAGTGCGGTTCGAACCCGAGAAAAGGGAACCACCCAACTCCCCGTTTACTATACAAGTAAAGCATCCTATCGTCGAAAACCCGCTACCCCGATATGGAGAAACTTGCTTTGGCCTTGATCACGGCCTCCTAGAAGTTGAGACCCTACTTCAAGGCCCACACCATCCATGTGCTAACAAATTTTTCCCTAAGGCAGGTACTCCAAAAGCCCGATGCCTCAGGGAGATTATTGAAATGGGTAATGGAGCTAAGTGAGTTTGACCTCGTGTTCAAGGCTAGGGTAGCCATCAAGGGCCAAGTCTTAGCTGACTTTGTGGCAAAATTCGCCAACTTACCCGAGGTGGATGAAATCATGGAACAAGCCGAACCCCTAACATGGAACCTATTCGTTGATGGGTAGGCTGAGGATGTCGGCTCAGGTGCCGGAGTTGTCAATCAGCCCAAAGGCCACAAGCTGAACTTGGCGGTGAAGTTCGGGTTCAAGGCCACCAACAATGTAGCAGAATACGAGGTGCTTCTTCCAGGCCTCAGGTTAGCCAAAGAAATGCAAGTAAAGAGGCTATTCATCAGTAGTGACTCCCAGCTGGTCGTTAGCCAAGTCAACGGTAACTTTCTTAGCGAGGGACAAAACAATGGCCTCTTACTTGAAAATGGTGATAAACCTCATCCCATCCTTTGAAAAGTTTGAGTTGATCCAGATCCCCTGCATAAAAAATGCACATGCGGATGCACTCTCCAAACTTGCAAGTAGCAAGGATTCTGAACTACTCACAGTAGTCCCTATAGAGCACCTCCTCATGCCGTCAATTGAGGCCCCAAATGTAATGTAGGTCACTGGGATTCCTACCTGGATGCAACCCATCGTGGCATACCTCAAGGACCAGGTACTTCCCACTGACAAGCATGAGGCCTACAAGCTAAAGAGGAGGTCAGCTCATTTCCTCTTCATTCATGATGTAATTTATAAGAGGAGCTTTTTCTCTCCGTTCTTACGATGCGTTGGAGGAGAAGAAGCTACCTACATCTTAAAAGAAGTCAATGAGGGTGTGTGCGGCAACCACTTTGGAGGTCTATCTTTGGCACAAAAGATGCTGAGACGGAAATACTACTGGCCTACCTTGAAAAGGGACGCCCTCGAGTTTGTGCGAAAATGTGACAAATGCCAACGATTCTCTCCTGTCCAAAGACAATCATCGCAAGATTTGACTGCAGTCTCCAACCCTTGGCCTTTCTCGAAGTGGGGTGTGGACCTCATAGGTCCTCTACCAAAAGGCAGAAGAGGTGCGAGCTTCGTAATTGTGGTCATTGATTACTTCACGAAGTGGGTTGAAGCTGAACCCCTAGCAAAAATTACAGAAGCCAACACTTTCAAATTCTTGTGGAAGAATACCATATGCCGGTTCGAGATTCCCTACCCGATCATCTCATACAATGGTAGACAGTTCGACAACAAGAAGACCAGAAGTTTGTGTAAAGAACTTGGCATCAAGAAGCACTTCTCCATGCCTCACCACCCACAAGCAAATGGTCAGGTTGAGGCTGTAAACAAAACAATCAAGCACGTCCTAAAAAGGAAGCTCGATGTGTTAAAAGGGGTCTGGGTGGATGAGCTGCCATAGGTTCTTTGGGTAATCCGAACCACTGCAAGGCCCGCAACAGGGGAAACACCTTTCCTCATGGCATGTGGAACTGAGGCGATGAGCCCCGTCGAGGTCGAACTTCCATCTCCACGACGTCTACATTTCAGTGAGATAACAAACGACGAGCTTCGCAGGTGTGACCTCGACTTCATTGAGGAAAGGAGAGATGATGCCCAGCTGAAGCTCAGCACATATCAAAGAAAGATGATAAAGTACGTCAACTCAAAGGTAAAGAAGAGGTCATTTCGAATCAACGACTTAGTAATTAGGAGAGTCTTCCTCTCCTCGAAGGAACTTGGCACAGGTTCCCTAGACCCAAATTGGGAAGTTCCATATAAAATCAGAGAAGAGATCCGACCCGGGACCTACTGGATTGAAGAAATGAACGGTAAGGCACAACCTTGTCCGTGGGACATTGAGCACCTCCAAATCTATTATCAATGAATGTACTACCTCGCTAGACGATCTTTCCCAGCTTATGTAACATCTAAATGATTCAATAAAATTATCCATGATTGAATTCACATGTCGCATTACGTCGTTACCTCGGAAGAGAGGGCAATGTCCCATCTTTGGGCCATCTCGTTTGAAATCCGAAGTGCAAGCACTTGCCTCCCTTTGGCGAGGCTGAACGCCACTGGGAGAAGTCTCAGCATGGCTGAACCATCCACTGTGTTGGGAAGCGTCACCACCTCATTTGAATTTCGAGGTGCATACACTTCGAATCAGATAATATTCCCAGTTCGGCTGAAACACAGTCCAGTCAGGATCCATTCAGGTTACAATTATTAAGCTTAAGTCCAGTTCGTTTGCTTAAGTCCAATATTCTTCATGGTTCGTGAGTCTTACATACAATTTACTCACTTAAGTGATTGGAGTTAGGATACCAAGTTAAAGTTATTTAGTTCTTCAATCAACATTAAGTTCAATTGCTTGACGAGACCAACACACTTAGGAGAAAAACTTTGAACAAAAGAAGGTATTCCATTGATTTTCAATCAAGATTACAAAAGGGGGGCCTAAGGCCAGTATATCAGAAATAACTGAAAAAGAAAATTATCCTAAGCCTGTGACGACAAGGGAGGTGCCTCAACAACCGGGGCCTCCGCAGCTTGAGCATCAGAACTTCCTTCTTCTGCCTCCACTACTTCATCTCCAACTGCTTCATCAGCTGGGGTTTGAGGCACTTCATCCACAAACTCCAACCTCAGCTGTGATAGATCTTGATTTGGGTAAAGCTCCTCAACCCTTTCCATCATCTCAGCATAAGCATAATTTTCCAGTAAGTGCTGAAGCTCTTGTACTCCTCGGTATTATGGAAGTTGGCGATGTAGTCTTTCACCGCCTCTTCTCTCGCCTCATGGGCCTCCTCCATTGCCTTAGTCGCATCATCAACGTACCACTTAATCTGGCCCTCCAAGAACTTGTACATATCTTGGGCCCCTGCCAGCTCCATGTTTGCCTTCTCCAAGGCTTCGGCAGTCACCTTCTAGTGGTCATTGGAAACCTCCACTTTCTTGGTCAAGGAGGCCACCTTGCGCTTGGACTCATATACCTCCTTTTTCAGCACCTCGATTTCAGCCAAGGCAGACTCCAGCTTGGCCATATCTTCAAGTTTTTTAGCCCTTGCTTTATCCGCCTCGGCTCTAGTTCCCTTGAGCTCCTCTGTAAAGGAGGCCATCTTCTTCTCCGAGGATAGGGTCCTCGTTTAAAAGTCAGTGAGGGCCTCCCTGCACTCTAGTACGAGGTCAAAGGTCCTCACACTTTGGCTCACGAGGGCCCTAGTCAAGTCTGTGGCGTCGTATGAGGAGGCGTGCAATTGCCACCGATCTGTCCAGAATTTGTACAAGCTTTCGGTGGCACTTCAGATCTCAGGTGGTAGAGCCTCCACTAACGCTGGAGCCAGGACCTCCTTCCTTCCGGTAAGAAAGCTCGGAGACTTCCCTTGCACCTTCGCAGGTCTCTGCTTGGCGACCTCCTCCTCAGCTGCCCTCCTCGCAGCCTCTTCCTTTCCATCCTCAGCCTCAGATCGATGAACCATTTCAATCTTGACCGCTTTCGAGGCGGCTGCAAAGAGCTTCAGCCGACTGGCTTCTTTGCCTTCATGGGACACAGAGGTCCCAAACTTTCTTGACGAGCTGGTGACGTGCACCAGCTTCCTCTTCTTTGGCTCCTCAAGGACTTTCTCTTTCCCCCGAGGCTTTTTGGCCTTCTCCGGCCTCTGAGGTGTTCCCTCTTTAGGGGCCCTTGAATTGCTGTCCTTCAAAAGGCGCTCCACCCTACCTCGAACCTCTTTGGCACCACTGGATCCCGACTTCAGGGGCCTCGCCTTCATAGTGGATGTGGCCGTAAATATAGAGGCCATGTCAGGAACTGGATATTCCTTCATCTTGAACTTGTCTGCAAAACATGTCAATGTATCAGCATCAAAATAAAAAGTAAGAAATACACTAAGTATAGGAGCCTCTTACCCTTGGAGGCCATCAGTTCGAAATCAAGGAAGTAGCGACTTCGGTCGATGAGGTGGTCGAAGTGGCGAAGCTTGAGAGGTCTCTTGTAAATATCCTCTATCAGTTTGAACTCCTCTTTGCTCAACTCGAACCTCATACTGCTATCTGCAAACGAAGCCTCAACAATTAGAAAAATAAATTTGAATAGAGAATGCAAACTACTTAGGTTGGGAGACTCACCAGCTTCGTAGTAGTGGGTCGATACTGTGCAAGCCAGGGCTGTGTCTCCCTCCATCGCCTACCACCTACCTTTCACCTAGAATCACGACTCCTTCTATCCCTTAATGAAAGAAGGCAGCCCCACCACAAATGGTGCATGAGCCCCCCAAGGAGTTAAATAATACTACCTAGGTTGGAATAGGGTCATGAAGACGTGGAGAGGCATGTCCTCCCCAAGTGACACTTACTTCCATAGGAAGTACGAGCCAACCAACTGGCTCCACCCATTTGGCAAAACTTGGGTCGGCGACAACATGAAGTTCCTCAGCACCGCCCTGAAGAAGGGGTGTAGAGGAAGACGCATACCTGCCTTAAACAAATATTCGCTCACCGCCATGCACCCAGGCCTCGAATAGCAGGCTCGCTCATTGGCCTCGGGTACTAACATCTCCACATAATGAGGTACATAGTACCTCTCCCTTATCTCCCCCAGCCTCTTCGATGTCATATTCGAAGGGACTCTAGATGCCCCCACTCTACTTTGTAGTCTACTGCCTCCTCTGTCATAGTAATCTGCTCAACCTCGGAGTCCCCCTAGTAACTAGACCCCTGACCGAATGACGCGACAATAACCAACTCCCTACCTGAGGTGGACTCCATTTCAGAAAATGACTAAGAACACAATATAAGGAATTTTTTGTAAAAATACCTACGGGGTTACTACGCCGACGAAATGCTGCCGGAAAATCAAGGGACAAAGAGCTTTGACGCCGGAAAACTTCAGTTTTGGAAGAAAAATTGGATTGCAAAGGGTAGAAAATCCAAGACAATAAGGGTCTCTCGCCTTTTATAAGGGGTCAGGACGAACCCCAACCGTCCGATCAAAGCCCATCCAATTTGGACCCTTCATTCTAAATCAAATTCGAGGCGTAGAATTCAAACGATTTTTCAAACCTACGCCTCAGATTAAAGCGTGTCCTCCATGTAACTCCACTAACGCGTCTGCTTCTTGAAGCTCCAGCTATTCTCATGATTATAATTTTAATTTGACGGCAGCAGGCGCCTTGGAAGTTGTAATAGGTCAGTCACTTTCCCTCGAAAATATGCGCAAAACATCAAATCATTGGAACACCTGTCGAGGAACAATTATTGTCAATGTGCCTCAAAATTCAACCATTGAACCTCGACTTCTTCACCATCATTCAGCCATCAAGCCTCGCAGATTCGATTTCTCAACCACCTCGGCTTCTTCACCATAATTCAGTCATCAAGCCTCGTATGTTCAGTTTCTCAACCACCTCGGCTTCTTCACCATAATTCAACCATCAAGCCTCGTAGGTTCTATTTCTCAACCACCTCGGCTTCTTCACCATACTTCAGCCATCAAACCTCGCAGGTTTGATTTTCCCAACCACCTCGGCTTTATCGTTCTCATCACTTCTCAAACAACAGCAAATCTCTAACTACAACCATGATATAAATATCTATACTTGGACTTGGAGGACTATTATTTGGGGTACAAGGTACAAAAATTTCTTTCAACTTAACTGGTTGGCTTTATTTCATCAAAGTCCTCGCATTACATAAATGACTATACGTTGACTTGGAAGATTATTGTTATGTGTTTGCACACTTGAGAAACCCATCGAGACCCACAACCAACTCATGTCGGACCACGTGGCGCTCAATCCGAAGTGATTTGCATAGTCGAGGCCCACAAACCGAGATCCACAGATGCCTAGGCCCATGTATACCGAGACCCATTTATCATTGCCTCATGAGGAGCTTCCGAAGCCCATATGCCGAGGCCCTTTGAAGATGGACAAGGCCCTGTTTGTCGAAGCTCTGTAGCCGAGGTAACAGTCTCCGAAGCTCAAAGCAACATCTTCCATAAACACCTCTCCCAAGAGATCTTCTTCACAAAGATCTTATTTAAATGATTGATAGGACGTTTGTCATGAGTGTAAATGTTAAGTCCTGTCACTCGTAGAGGTGGCTCTGCTAATCAATAAATGTATAACGGGCTAGGTGCGGCTGATGCCTATAATTTGACATGTAACTCAACCGAATGTAGCCACGTGTACCCCGAACCAAAGGTCACGATCTAACTAGCGACACTATAAATACTCCCCCATGTACCCCATACAGAGGCTAATGCAAGAATCAATACAAGAAATCACATTTTACTCTCTCTTTCTTATTTTCTTGCAACACAATACGAATTTACGCATATTTACGTACACATTAGCAAACATCGATTGGTAATTATTGTACAATCGGTCTACGATCATCTCGTCGGATTCCGAACGTTCTCATCCTGCATCGTTGAGCTACTCCCATGGCCTTGATTTGTCATTTTTAGACCGTCCACGTGTTTTTGCGTGTTAGACTTTCACTTACGTGAGCGCGAGTGGTTTCAGTATTTGTTGGCAACATTTATTAGGGTCAACAAAAACCATTGCAAGTGTATAATTCATTAACAAGTAATAAAGAGAATTTGAGTTCAAGTATCGTCTCACAGAAATTGATTTAGTTCGATTTTAAATATCGCGACTTTAATTGAAACAATAATATAGTGATGTGTTTGTTTGTGACTAAATTGTAACTAAAATAATTTACTTATACAATTATGAATTAATTAATTAAATTAAATATAAATTATGCTAAATGCAAGTTGATGTATTCTAATGAATGACAAGCGCCCTAGGATCATGAATTTCCATACAATAATCATTTTTAACCTTAGTTATATACTTTGATAACACGATTAATTTTTGAAGAATCAATGTTCCTATTTTATTCAACAATCTCCCTCGAGTATTGTTAAACCTACCATCATATAGGATCCAACTATATTTCAATGACGGATATGAACGTACATGAGTGCATGAATTTTTATGAACACTTAAATATTCACATAAAGTATAGCAATATATTTCTATCTCATGCCGGACCCAATAACGATTTACATTGTGTCAAACATTTTTTCTTTTTTTCAAATGCATAAAGTAAGCCCCCAAATTCATAAGAACTACCATGCACAATAATTGTAGAGAAAAGATAATCATGTAAATAACTCAGAATCCAAAACCTAGTGGTGGCAATGAGCCGAGCAGAGCCGGCTCGACCGTTAACCTCACGAGCTCGGCTCGCGCTCGTGGCTAGTTGAGCTTGGGCTCGGCTCGTTGAATTTGGGCGAGCTCGACTCGGCCCACTAGCTTGTGGGCCGGGCCGAGCTTTGTCTCGTGGACTCGTCCCTTTTATTTATTTTTTATTTTTTTAAGAGTTTTACAAATAAATGAAATAATAGAAAACACTTTTAAAAAAACTAAAAAGTGTTAAAAAAATACAAATAATTTAATGAAGACAATTTTTTATTTTTTTATTTATATCATGTTGTAATATTTTTTTATAAAGTATAAAATATTTATATAATGAAGACGAATTTTTTTTTAAATACATTTAGAAAAAATATTTTTTTATTTCTTTTTAAAGTAGATAAAATGTAAACCCTCCTCCTTTATTCGGGTTTGGGATCAGCTACATCAATTTTAAGGAGACAGAGTTAAAAATTGTACACGAACAATTTATTGTAACGTGTACAATTTTTTAAAGAAAATTAAATTTAACGATTAAAAACTAAAGAAATTTTAATTAATATAATTAAATCAAATATCACTTACTTAACGACATGCAATTTCAGCGTATTTATCTTGTAATCGAAAATGAGCATCCTATCAATCATTCACGCACGTTAACGCTTTCAAAACATCTCCTTTCAGTCGGCTCCAGACATCGGTCAAATTCCTTTTACCTGTACTAAAAGTAGATTCCGAAGCAACAGTGCTAACCGGATGTGTTAGTAGATCTTTCGCAATTGCAAAAACAATTGGCCAACGTCTTTCACACTTTCGCCAGAATTCAATTACTTTTTCTGAACTTTTTTTAATTGTTCTGTTTGTTGGCATATTATGATTGAAGTAATCAATTAATTCGACAGACATCGCATTTTGAGTTTCGATCGATATTTGATGAGATGCATATGTAGACAACATGACACTAGATGAACATATTGCAGTTGCATCATATCTAAATGTATTAATACTTTGAAATAAATTTATTATTTCGACATCATTTTCTTCAATTTCAGTAGAAGGAGTAGGTGCAAAGGATACCCGACTGACATTCGCACCCATTCTTTTAGCATATAAATCCTACATTCCACATAATGTTTGCTCTAAATTCTTATAGGTGATAGGTGTATCAAGTATTAAAACTTTATTAATTTGATCAATTACGTATTTAGTTCCCGAAATATTATATCGAGGGTCCATTGCGCATGCTAAAGGAAATAATATAGGCAGTTCTTCCCAATATTTTCTAAACTTTAATTTCATAGCAATTATAATTTCACTAAAAGTAGAATCATTTTTATATTTATGAATTGTTCTTGCAATTATATAAAAGCGTTCAAATACCATACAGCTTGTGGGATAACAAACGTCGAATAAAATTTTTGTGCTCTCATAAAAAGATGTCAAAAATTGTTTAATTTTCAAAGTTAAAATCCAATCAGATTCATTTAATATACCATTGTCATCACTTTTAACGTGTCTATTTTATAAAAGTCAGTTATTAAATTTTCGAAACCTTCACATGACTTTAATAGCAAGTAAGTAGAGTTCCATCTATGGCCTACGTCACTAACAAATGTTTTAGCAGTCGTCACCCCTAGTTCGGCACAAAAATTTTCAAATGCTTGTTTTCTACTAGGAGAGATCGTAATATATACTAATGCATTCCTAATTTTTTGAAATTCATTCTTTATATGTTTTAAGCAATCTTGCACAATTAAATTCAAGATATAACACATACACACAACAAATATGAAACAAATATCCACCAAAATCAGGTTTAAGTGTCCTACACAATTTATCGACGACTACCTTATTAACACTAACATTATCAAAAGTAAAAGACCAAATTTTAGTCTCACAATTATATTATCTAACAATACTGATAATAGCATTATATATATTATTAGTATTGTGAGGAAATCCAATAATTCTAAAAACAATAATTTTTTGTGCATGCACCAAAGTGAGTATATATAGTGTGCAGTTGCAACTATATATAATTTTTTTTTAACCCCTTGCCATATATCAGAAGTTAAAGATATAACACCTCCATATTGTTGCAAATTCATAATTAACTGTTGTTTTGAATTATTGAAATATTATATTGTATTGACATGAAGAGTGTTTCGACTTACCCCCAAAGTACCTCGGTTGTCTGCAATAGCCAGATGCAACTCAGTGGTGGCAACAAATTTCACCATTTCGATTCGAGTATTGTCCTCCGAATACACCAACGTGGATATGGGTGAAGTTGTAGAACCAGCGCCTAGACTGTCGAATTGCAATTGTGTTTGACTAGTTGGAAAAAGTCCATGTCTGGCCGCACATGCTTTGTAGTAGCAGTTAAGATGGGTGGTATCAATTCCTTTTTGCCATGCCAATCTTTGTTAACAGTATTTACATATTGTTTTAGATTCTGCAAGGCCATCGACGAGCCGAGCCGTCGAGCTGATGAGCGGCTTGGCCCTTTTGACATCCCTACCAAAACCCGTTTTCAATGTCAAATATGTAAAACTAAATATTAAAAACTCGTATTACAAGATTCATCGTTCTCCTAACACAACGAAATCTAGCCTAGCATGTGAAGAAAAAAGCAAAAGAAATTTGTTCATAATTCAATCTTGATCTTGAATTTGGATATGTTTTTTGCCACCTTTGACAATTGATTCTCCCACTAATTATGTGTTGAGAGTTGATATTTATAGTAATCTCATAGAAGTCCCAAAAGTCCTTAGAATTCTTGCAAAATTAGCCCAAGAAAAAGTTTCCTTATTGAATTAAAATTCTGAAACAAAACCAATTTTTCCCCCACAATGCCCAGGCATCCCTTTTAGCCTCGGTAATTGGATTTCATGTCTAGGCGGTCGCCCGGAAAATATAACTAGATAGTCGCTCTGTTATGTCAACTTTCAAATTTTGCATTGTAATTCCCGAATGCAATTCTTATTTCTTTTAAATCCGTTACCTTTGAATTTCAACCCTTCAACTTCTAATTGCATTCAATTGAACCCGTAACATCTTTAATCTTCATTATGTGGTCCGAATCAACTATTGAAATGTTACAATTTAGCTCTCATACATTTAATTTCACCATTTTTTCTTTTTAACTTACTCAGAGACAGATCCATCACTAAAATAAACGAAAAATAAGTCAAGTTAAATAGAATTCAACACGTTCATGTCATAAAAGCTTAGTAATATTATCCAAATAAAGGCACAAAAAGCACTTTTCAATAAATTATAAAAACATTGATCCAAATGCTAATTTTAAAAAAATCCTCAAAATCTTATTAAACAAAAAATAAAAAATCTGCAAAATTTCCGTCTTAGCTTAATACTCAACACTATTTAAATGCGATGGAATCTAATCTACGGTGGATCAATGGATACAAGGTCTAGTGACGACGTTTTGACTGTTGGTGTTTGACAAATGTGTTTTCCAGCGTGGTGGTGATAGGTGGGTGAGGATGCATTGACGGTTGTAACTCTACGATTTTGCAAGTTTCGACCACTTGGTTAGCGATTTTAGGTTTGGGGAGGCATCGAAAATCTTCTTTACTTGTTTGCTCCGGTGTGCATCATAATTTTATTCCATTTTTCTCTATTATATAATTGAATTACGATTACAATAGTAAAATTATGATGGTGTATTTATCAAAAATATATTTTAGATAAAGTGTAATTATAAAATAATACAGTTAGTAATGGCAAATAGGAATGTCAATCCAACTCGCGGCTCGACCCATAAAATGCCCAAGCCAATTTGACTTGCAACTCCGAGCCACACGAGCCAGTTTGCGCGGCAAGCCAAAATGGCCCATGTCACATGCCAGATTGCCTGAAGCTGGAGTAGCAGCCTGCTTTACGTAGCTAACAAGTGCCTGTCACCATAAATTTAATATATAATTATTAAAAAAAAAATTGAGTCGGCTCGTCTCGACTCAATAAGGCCTGAGCCAATCATCGATTTTTCAATTGAGCTTTTCATGCTCGGGCATGCTGTCTTTGGGTTCTGAGCTGGCTCGACCTAGTTCATCTACATCCTAGTGGCAATATAAATGTACCCTTCTTCCAATCATTCTATAATAATCATCGAATACATAGACCTACCAAAGATCGAAATGAGTGCTAGCTATAAATAAATATAGAGAAAAGAAACCTTTTTATTTGTTGAATTAATCTACATTCCTTCTAACTCATGTTTGAAAGTTGTTCATGAACAATAAAAAATGATTTGATCATTTATAAATGATAGCCAAACAATGAATTGCTTATGAGTTTTGGTTTGCACTTTCTTATTAAAATTGCCAAAAAAAATAATAAATAATAAATAATAAATTAAATTAAATTAAAATTAAAAAGTTTTAAAAAAATAAACCTAGAAGGAATTTTTATCCGCCATTTTTGCGAGCTACTCATATTAGTATAGTAGTTTAGACGTTACTGCAAAATCTTAAAACATCATGTCGAATTGTTATAAATATGACTATTTTCCTTTTTAGCCTAACTGTGATAAAGAAAATAATTGATTGAACTCACGTACCAAACTTCGACTTTGGAAGCAATCTCACCTATAACTCATCTAATTTTGATTGATGAATTGAACCACTTTTTATTAATTTTTTTTTTTTTTTTTTAATCCGAATGTTGCATAAGACGACCAGACGATAAGAGTTGTACAAGATTTTAGATTTTTAAAATTTTTATGAATATATATTTCATACATTAAATAAACAAGACACCATAAAAAAAGAGTTATTCTACACGTACAGACATTTAAGTGTACAGATATTGTACAGAATACTCACATTAAATTTTTTGTCAATAAAATATTCATGTGGGGCCCATGCATTTTCTGAGATCTGTACACTTAAAATCTGTACTCTCGGAATTTTGAAAAAAAAAAAAAAGGAGCATCGTGAGGGAGGTAAATCACGGATGTGTCTCAGCAGGTCAGGAAACAAAAGTTTGTCTGTACACTGTACCCACAAAGAGTCCAATTTCATATCTCAGAAATCAAATCCTCATATTGCGGCTACCAGTAAGGCTGAAACTACCTCACTCCTGTCCTTTGCATCACTGAGTTATGCCTCGGGGGACAATGTGATTTCATTTAAAATCTTACAATTTGTGTAAAAAGACAAGATTTTAGGATTTTTTTTTTCTTTATTTATAAACTTGGAATGTATAATGTAGTATCTTCTAAAAGTACTAAATATGTCATCAGTGTCTGATTGGCAAGGGGTCGTTTTATATCACTTAATATTCTTATAGATTATATCTATAGTCATGTATCACTCAATATTCTTATTGATTATATGTATAGTCATGTCCAATATATGTTTGAGTCGCATTCTTTAAAAAAAAAAAAATATTTTAAACAGTGATTTGACATCTTTTTAATAACACATTATTTAATAAAATAATATTACATGCATTTCAAAATTTTTCTCCATTTTTTAACCACACGTTCTCCATCAATCTGCTATTATAAAATACATACTTTCAAAATAATATGGCTCAAGGACACACTTATTATATAGAGAGAGAAAATGTAGACACAGTTTCACATTCTCCCAAATTCATTACGAATACGAATATTAGATGATTGATTACTTTACATGCATGGTTTGGGAGAAAAGCAATTAAAAAACATAGAGAAGATGATTGTACGATTCCAACAATGCAGATACAGCAATTAAATACGGTAGGTGATGAACAATGACATCTTCAATAATAAGATCCATGAACTAGCACAACCTACTTAAATTTCTACTTATTTTAAATGCAATTACATGAGTAACTTACGATTTAAAATTGACTTTTATGAGTCAAAATAATAATAATAACAATACTAATATTTAATCAGGTCTAACTACATCCTTTCAAGATTAATGCCCTTGATTGCAAGTAATTTCTTATTGAATAGACTCAACACCTAACCACTAAATTACCGTATAATCCACATAGTATTTTTGGATTATATAAAACATCAAATTCATTGGCGTTTAACTAACATTATACACCGCTCTGAGTTTAAGAAAATTAGCACGGACCACAAGGTACACATGATGTCAATATAGGGTGATTCCAAGAGACTTTTCATTGTTCCACTTGCTTAAGAGACTTCTTACCATTTTTTGTTTTTCTAGGATGATCCTGTGATCATCTTCACCCCCAGAAATCAATATCTCTTGCAACACCATGGTCATGGAGGTATGTATTACTTTATTTGTCCTCAATTTCAGTGATTCTTTTCCCAGATTCACTTTGAAGAACGTGTTCTTGTCTTTGTCTGTGGTAACTCTTGAATAGAAGGAGATGATTTAACAAAGCGAATAATGGATCATCCAACTGAAAACCTGAATTTTTTCTTCCTTTTTTCTAAAAGTTTTCTTGTACCTTTTTCTAGTTTATAGTTATTTTCTTGCCTTATTTGTTTGAATTTATTATATCAAACAGTTTCTAAAATAAATCTTTTTTTTTTTTGCGTCATAAGATTTATCTAGACGAAGTAACGCACCAAAGTACTGAAGTAACGAATCTTTCGAAGAACATATTTGTGGTCAAATAATTGCCTGGACAAGCTTATGCTATCGACTTTAACTTGAGTAAAGAAAAATGGGTTTTGATATAAGAATTTAGCAATGTGCTGACAAATGACATGTTTGGTATAAGGGACCATTCTAAGTTAATCCTGATTGCCTCAGGGAAACGAGATCCCTAGTGGATGGCCACTTGGTCTAGGAAACATGAACATGAGATTTAGAGTGGTTGGGACCTCTCGTCCAATACGCTCATCCAGTTTCTCTTCATTCTCATCTTCCAATCTTGATACTGAGGTAATGTCTAATTCGATCGTTTTCTTGTTCTTTAAAATGCAACACTTTCATGTTAAGACAGCATTCTATAAGCTAAACATGTTGCCGGTGTTGTGCTATTCTAGTCAACAGCATCGTTCTTCCCAGACCGGAGTATGTCCCTAGGCCGGCTGATTGGAATTCAACCAAGGAATTTAGGAAACTCGTACTACCCAAATACGACAATCCTCAGCCAACAATATGGGAACTTATCCATTACGAGGTCCGACCGAGATGAATTCCAGGGCCAAGACAATCCCCAAGGACTTTGTGTTCCCCTGCTTCATAACGTAATAGGGAAGATGGGCAGAAGTAGAAGCAGCACAAGGCATTAAGGTCCCAGAGTCAGTTTATAATAGATATCTTTCTGATATATACAAGAAATAAAAATTTTCTATGGTGACTTCTTTTTAAACTGATTTGTCTGTTTGAAATTCCTTTCAGTCGAGCAATTGATTTGTGGAACATAAAATGAGGGAAGAGGAAATAAAATGTGTCTTGATTGAGAGAATTATACTCCAATGAACTCTGTATTTCCATTATAGTGATTTTATATTTGTATTCAGATTAGTACTATGACATAATTACCTTCACAGGAGAAAATGAGTTGATTCAACCTCCACAGAGTAACAAATACTCTAATGGGATCAAAATAAACAGAGTTAGCACTTCCAAGATTCTTCAACAACATTTACCAGCTCATACTCGATCACGGAGAATTAATACAGTTCGGCTACCTAAATTTGGCCCCATTTATCGACAGCTAGACTCAGAGACCCATTGAATATGTCCGGAGAATTACAGTGTTATCTGGCTTAATCAAGTCCAATGCATCGAAACTGAGCTGCCCATTACTGATGGAATTCACAGTGGATTTAAATGTCCATGAATAAACAAGCAGTTACTCAGGTTGTGTTAATTAGGTACACGAGCAATGATTATTCAGGTGAATCGAAGAGTGCACAAAACAACGATACCACCCATCAAAAGCATGAGTTTAGCATTTCACATAGTATTCATTGTATAAGCAGAAAGAATCCTGTTCAAAGAATTGCCCAGGTGGCGAACAGGGGGAAGGCCGCCACTCCTCCCGATTAGTCGAGTAAAACTTAGATACTTGAGTCATAAAAAAAAATGATGCAATGATTCTTGAGGATGGGAATAAAAAAAAAAAAAAAAAGTCCTGGTTACTAGTTCACAACAGTAGATGAGTGAAAACCTGAAATTTCACTCCTAAATGTTCCAATATTATGAATCCACTATAAGTTACCCAAACCCAGAAAAGAGCAGCAACAAGAAAAGCTGGTGGAAGATTGTCTTGTGTTTTACTTATTAGGTAATATTCAATTTGATTTGTTGGAGAGAAAAAGTTGAATAAATCAATTTCTACCCAACGGTCCTGTCATTACTCTTAAGTACTTCACAAATTTACCCTCCACATTATGTCGGTGAAATTTTAATAATAAAAAAATGAAGATACAAAATGAATTGGAAGATAATGAAATTAGACGCTTTCTTTAAGGAGATTCAAGCCTTTTGTGATTGGCAAAACCTAAAACACAGTGCAGCAGGACTTCTTTATGACTTATCCCCTTCGGGATACAATAGCTCGACTATTCGTTGTATGACTCAAACAAACTCTACACAAATAGTTGAGCTCAAAGCTCTACTAAAAGAAACACTCTTCTTTGCTCAATAATCTATCAAGGAAAATGAGTGAAAATATAAGGAAAAAAGCTAAAAAAAAATCATGATTGTTGTGATGGTGATGAATGACCAAGGAATGGTCATATTCATCGGTAAAAATAGACACCCAAAATAAAGAGGTGTCATAAATACATAAATTCTTTCACCTTTCATTTTCCAAACCTCCAACATCTTTACTTTCATAACTCCCAAAACCTAAAAACCTATTAAAAGAAAATATGATAAATGAATTTTAATATCAAAATGCACAACACATTACACCATCAATACAATGTTGACAAAAGTTGATGAAAAACGAAAATAAAACCAATAACAAGAAATCGCCATTATGGAAGGTTTGAACACAATTATTAATCGCTGTCCTCAAAACATATTTGTCGCCACGGGGCAAATGCTTGAAGGCTTTAATGGTAAATAGTTTCCAGGAGTAAACAAACCTTAATCCAAATATGAATCAAGCAATCAAAACTTGAAAAAATGAATTAAAGAAAAAATTCTAAAAAATTGGTTTGATCTTTGATTTTGGATATTGATGAATATATTTGATATTTGTGATATGTTTTTCAATATGAAAACCACTTATATTTATAAAATTCCGATTATCGTGCACAAAATGGTGCAAAAACCAAGTCAAAAGAGTGTGAAACACTTTAAAACAACACCAAAATTTAAATCGCCACTAAGAGGCTGCCTAGTTCAACAAAGTGGTTACTGTAATTGCAACACAAAGCCGGGCGGGCACCCGGCCTTTAGTCTAGGCGGCCGACCAAGCCATTTTTGGGCTTTCACCATTTTTTGTTCTTGTTTATTTTTCTCATTGTCAATCACTTCCATCACTTTCAAAATCACTCATCATTGTCGTTGGAACAATATTTCAACACATAGTACACTGTTAATTAGAAGCTAGAATTTCTATTAATTCTTTATGGATGGCCATTCTTGTTTTTATAGGCAGCTTGCTTGTGACTTGAAGGTCTTTCCCAATTTTTTGTTAAGACGAGCTTAATTACTAGTTGTGGAGAGAGATCAATAACGACCAAAAGTCTTTAAGTTGGAAGTCCTATCAATTGATTCATGGATAGTCTCTTAACATAGCATCTGTCAGGGAAAAATATAATTAGTAACTTTTTAGGATGAATATTGATGAGAAAATCACGAAATGAGCGGATAATGAAAAGTGTTAGTTTTGAATGTGATTAGAATTGAAGTTTAACTTTGACTGAATATTAAAAGTAGTTTTTTTAAGTTACTAATAGTGTTTTCCGAACATACATCTTCAAATTCAAATTGCACATAAAGAAGCAGCTTCTGCTGTGCACTATGAGGAATAGTTTCCCATGCCCTTTTAGCTAGACATTTAAATTGATAGTAGCTAAACAAAGAACTTCCACCAAGAAGAAACAGTAATGAATAATAAGTTTGAAATAGACATTTTGTCTAAACCAATTTGTTTGATAAGATGAATCATCGTTCCATTCAATCTAATATTTAGCCCCCTGTTTAGTAGAGATTAAAATTTATTTTTTAGAATATTTTAATAGAAGTTGATGATATATATAATTGAAAAATTGTAAATGCCATGAAATACATGATTAAAATTAATGGTTGACCGTAACTTTAATAAAAATTTTGATTTTAATTTCTATCAAATATGAGCTTAGTGAGGTCTATAACATATAACTCTTGAATAAAACATTAAGATAACTAAACAATAGCTCATGTATAGTGTACTATCTCGATTTTTCTCGCATACGAATCATGCACTAAGAGAAATGTAATAGAATTAAACTTTTTTGTCAGGAAAAAATTGCCACCCTCATTGAACTATACTCACAGGGGAGTGAAACCCATGTTAAAGAAAAAAAATAAAAATAAAAAAATCCCATACCTGCCTCCCCCGGGGGTCTGTAAAGGAAAGTTTCAAACCCTCCCTTACAACATAGTATAGATTTAAATGTAACAACTCACCCTGAAAATTACCCCGGTGGTCGGTACACATGGTTGTTACTCTGCACACGTTAATCTTCATGTGCATGTGAACCGTGAAGCGTGTGAACTCATTTTCCCTGTTTCTTTTATTTTTCTGGTTACCTTAGCAGCCGGAAATCATTTAATTCTTCGTTATGGTGTGAACACATTTGCATTGCGCTGTCGCTGTTTTACTGTTTGATAATGGGAGGAAAGAAAAATCCACAGCAAATCGACATAATTTATACGGATTTAAGAATTTTGACTAAATTGTTAATTAAATGTCAATAGCCGCCACCCATTTCACACTTAGCTCTGTTCGGGTTTTATTTTATTTTTCTAAGTTAAATATTGATTTTTAATCACACATTTCGTATTCATAAGTTTAAACCAAAAATAAAAAATAAAAGCTTAATGATATTCTCGACATTTAGGAGTTGTTTGATAAAAGGATTTCATATAAATTTAAGAAGATTTTGATATAAGTTGATGAAATATTTGGTAGAAAAATTGATTAAAATTATAAACTCTATGAGATGTATAGTGAGAACTAATTACTTATTTTGACCTCAAGTTTTTAAAATTTTTTTTAATAAATTCAAAAAAAGCACTTAATTTAATAGCATACTAATTGTTCCACGAGTTAAATAACAAACTTCCCGAAAAACCCGTAAGCTTAAAGTTATTCGTTTTTGTATGGTAACATTTCATGGAATAATGCTATTGGCAGTAATTGATGTGAATGGCAATTAAATTTTTAACATTTTTGATGCAATTTACGCATATTTAAAACTATTTTCATTGATAAAGCATATAACAAGAAGTGTTAAAATATATATTTTATATACAATATACGTGTCATTCTCTCTATAATATGCTTGCAAGTCGATGCTTCATAAAGACAAATTTGATAAATACGACTAATTTAAAATTTACAAGGCATTCACTACATTATCGACTCCACTTTAGAAATAAACTTTTAAATTTGTTTCATATCGAAACCAATGAAAAATGTTTAAATGTTTCTATACTTTAGTTTAAAATAGTGAAGATTTAAGATTATAATGTCGACTATCAACATATTTTTGGTGATTATAGAACGTTCGTAAAATATCATGCTGTCATTTCCACGATACCATTGAAAAACGCTAGTTTGAATTATTAGCTGAAGTTTAATGTATTCATACTTCAAAAATGTCTCATCAATTTGTCATTTCTTCCTATCAAATCTTGTGGGCACAGTTCCGACCACATCCCCACGCGATGCTAGCACCGACCACCCAATCTTCGGACACAAAAATAACCTTTTTGTTTTTCACATATAAATATAATTATCGATTATTGATATAATATACTGCACCTATGTTTAGTTTAGATAAAAATATTTTTTTTTATTAAATTTAATGAAATGTATTGGTGAAAAGATGTGAGTTCTTAAAATGTAATTAAAATTTTAGCTGATCAAAACATGAGCTTAATATGTTAACTTAATTTGTCATAATTCATGGAAAAAAAAATACAAAATACTAAATCATTTCACTGCGTCCTTTCCGTAGCTTTTCCCTTATTAATAAGTTATAAGTTCGTAAGTCAATTATTCACAAATTATAAGTCATACACAAGTTCGGGCTAACTAATACCTATTGAGAATTTGTACTTAATTTATGTTTAAGTACTAGCGATAGAATACATCAGTTCAATAATGAAAGACAAATTTAATTCGAATCGTGAATTCAACATAAACTAATCCACGAACGGATTGATGTGTTATGTCGCATTAGTGCTTAGTCGATAATTTCTCTCTATATAAAACATCTTTAAACCGTGATTTGCTTAAAAATGTCAAATAAGCAAAAATAAGCAGTGTTTAAAAAATAAACATGTTCAATGCAACATGATAATGACTCTTTTTATTATAATTATTTTTATTTTAATGTAGATAATAGATACGTAAGCCGAAATATTAAGAGAGAGACAAAAGTTATTGAATATTAACTTTAAATTTGACGTATATTCATTAGACATTAATAATCCTAAACTCGAAGTCCGTTTATTTAAGTGACAATTAGATACAAACTTGTCATTTGGTTTAGATTCTAATTAATGATTCAGTTCAAGAGGAGCAATCGACAGTCTTACAAATTGAAAATCAGGGGCTAAAATTATACTGTTTTAGGTTTTGATTAATCCGCCCCAATGATTACCCAAATCAAAATGTACAAATGGGGTCCACACGTAGTTGTAGACAAGAAAATTCAGAGCGCGTATAATTATTAATTATTGAGAGCATGAAGGACTTTTATTTGTCGCGCAAGATTAGATATTGTTGTCTAAAAAATCCTGCTGGTTTTATCATACAATTATGTTATTTATACATGTCGATGCTATGTTATTATAAGAAATGTAGCTTGTCAACCCGCATGATGTGTAAAAAATTTGACCATTTATTAGAATAAGTGTTAGGAACCTATCATTTGGCGCCGTTCGAATAACAAAACCTTTCAAATAAAGTGCCAAATTCCTTGCCACATCACAAGGTATTAACAAAACTGTTAAATGTAGCTAAAAGACTTGCTATATGTACATTTCGATGTGTATAGACCCCATCACAAGGGGGGTCTACGATTTTTTTATTCATCGTGGACCCCTCTCTTATGACGGGGTTTGTCAATCCCAATGCATGAATAGAAAAATCCGTTTGGTGAAATTGTTTACCATCACCTTGGGACGGAATGCCAGCTCTGGTTAGATTATTCAATGATGCCCTTGTTTGAGCCCCATTTTAAGGGGGAAAATGAATTTTTAAATAGTGTATTGGTGGAAAATGTATGATCAAAAAATAATGAAAAATTTTGGATTTGTGTGTAATATTATTTTATTAAAAATGTATGGTTGAAATGATATCAAAATACTGTAAAAGAATTAATTTTTTTTTTCCAAAGAATGAGGGTCAAACAAGGGCGATATGTGTCACAATTTTGTTTGTTGCAAAAGCGTGCACCAGAAGCAGGAAGCAATTGGAAATGTGCCACCTCACACGCGCACACAAAGCACCCGTGTAGTTGACTTATACCGTATTTTACCAAAGTTAACAACCAATTGCCACGAAAAATGAAACAAAAGAAAAAATCCACCACAGTATTTACCAGCAAGCATAGAATACGCAGGGCATTTTCCTCTTTATATACATAGCACGACAATACGAGTCGAAAGAAAGTGTTGTGTACGTTGTACAGAGCACATTTGCCACGTAACCTGTTGGGTCCCACTTCCCCATTCATCAGTCAAGGCCAACCAACCTTGACAGACTGTACCACCATCTTCACCTCTATATAATCACTCATTATTCGCCCCCCTATATTTTCCCTATCCCATACACTATTTTGTAATCCTTCGACAACAGATAATTGATCATGTATATATTCATTCGGTGAAACCGTTATGTGTGTGTCTATATATACATAAAAGAAGAGAAGGTGACGAGTGATGGCGCCGAGGGAGAAAGCGGTTGCGGCAGAGAAAGTGGGTGGTGGGATAAAAGAGGTGCATTTTCGTGGGGTGAGGAAAAGACCGTGGGGAAGATATGCGGCGGAGATAAGGGATCCTGGGAAAAAGAGTCGCGTGTGGCTGGGTACCTTTGACACGGCGGAGGAGGCTGCCAGAGCCTACGACACCGCCGCTAGGCGATTCCGTGGCGCCAAGGCAAAGACCAATTTTCCCTCTCTGGATCTGAACACGAATGCTGAGAATCTCAAGAAAAGCAACGATCTTTTTGTTAGCAAG
This sequence comes from Olea europaea var. sylvestris, assembly GCF_002742605.1. Taxonomy (NCBI): domain Eukaryota; kingdom Viridiplantae; phylum Streptophyta; class Magnoliopsida; order Lamiales; family Oleaceae; genus Olea; species Olea europaea. The sequence continues at coordinate 15,810 of NW_019241216.1, read as the reverse complement.
AAAAATATCCAGAGCCGGAGTCCTAGCCAGAGCAGCACCGTCGAATCAGCCGGCAATGATAACTCGCTGACGGTGATTAACTCCTCTCCTGTCGACCTCACTTTGGGTGGATCCAAAAGGTTTCCATTCCAGAACCACCATTATTTTCGCCCTACACCAATTCCCGGACAACTCGCCGGAAGGTTCGTCAGAAATTTGCCTGTGCAATCCCAGATGCTCTATCTTGATGCCTTGTCAAAGCAAGAAATCGTCAACCGCATCAATGATCACAGGCTTGTGACTCTGGATTTCCTTAAGAGCGGCAACGCCGCTGGATCCGAGAGTGAATCCGACTCAGCTGCTCTTGTCGACTTGAAACCCAACAATGGTCTTCGTCTGGATCTCAACCTCCCACCGCCACCTGAGAATAACTAACTACGGTCCCGGAACTGATTCTCTTTTTGTTTACTTACGTACCTTTTTCCGTTTTATGTTTGTTTTTGCTGAAAAATTATGGACAAAAAAAGACACAAAACGAGTAGATGACTAGAAGATTGATGCTTCTAGTGAAATTAAATATATTTTTGTTTGCAGCAGCTAAGAAAAATCAATAGGTTTTCTGCTTGTTGTTCTTTAACTGGTGGCTTCTCCTGTTTCAGATCGTGTAATTCTGTATTTTCTTAGCTTACATAGAATACATGCTATTTTATTACTCACTTTAATCTGTTTCTCTAAATTTCTCCTCAATTTTACAATTTTGTTAAATTTTTATTATATAATTCATATCTTTCGTTTAAACCGACGGAAAGCGGTGAGAAGGGAGGTTTATCGATATGGTACCGGAGCGTGTGGTCCACGTATGTGCGGACGTAATGTTTGTTTCTTGATCAGAATTTTATCAATGATAATGGTTTGGGCGCCACGTGGTGCAATGCATTCGTTTTGGTCCCAGAATTTTGTTATAATACAAATTGACTACATGATTAGGTCTTCATCAAATTAATAATAATATAATAGCTGAACAAATAGCACGAGCAGAAAGTGAACTGTAAATAGCAGATGGAGTCATCGAACTTTCATGCGAGGTGCAATTGAGTCCCCAACCTACATGAATGAGCAGTTTGGTTCCCAATTAAATTATTTTGCCGACATACCAATTGATATTTTGAAATAAAGCAGACCGAAACAAATATTTATATCTTGAGAGAGGAAAATTTCGTCGATTTTGTCCAACAACAATTTTTTTTTATTCAAGGACAGGAGGAGCCAATTTCACCAATTGATAGGTTGGGAACTTGATTGCAGCTTGTGTAAAAGATTGCAAACCCTCTATAGTGTTTAGTCAAAGGTAAGTAATTAAAAGTAGATACAATTTACACATAAATACTTGTTAAAAAAATGCAATTATTAGATTGAAAAAATGCCCTAAAGTAGCTTTGGATTTTCTAACATAAAATGTTTGGAAAGTTACTATTAAGTCAAGGTGGTTGTCATATTTAATTAAGACGGAATCAACACATATTATGGTATTTAAACATGAATAATTATGTGTGGAGCCAAATTGTAGCCACTCATTATAAACAGGGGTCATGGTTCGTTAGACATGATTTCATTTGATTCTGATTATAAGATAATTGAATCGAACTATGAACCAATAAATTTTTTGATAATCGAACTAGTTCTGGTTTAATTTGATTTGGTTATGATTTCATTACTTAAATTTTCAAATACTCATATTGAGTTAGTAATAACTACCCAACTAAAAGAATAAAAATCAAACATTCGGTAAATGTAATGGTTGCTATGGTATAGTTGTGCAAGGTGTTTATAAGATTGAAAATGATACAAATGAATTAGAATTTAGATTTAGGGCTTACTGTTTTGTCTGATAGGTCATAAGGCAAAATGTAATGATAAATGATATTTTTGTCTAGTTTACATTTGTAATTCTTTAAGTTGGATTTTTTTGAAATGACTTGCTGATTTGAGTTCAGTTGTTGATTCTGGATCTTGGTTATAGAATCAAAATCAAGGACCAGAATCAATATATTTTTTTAATAGAATCGAATTGAACCGCTCGAACTTGATTAATTTTGATTTGGTATAATAATTTTGTCCACCCCTAGGTAAGTCAGCTAATTGGTGGGGTTTTGATCACAGAGTTGTCATTGCTTTTGAGATTTTGCGGATCAGAATCATATAGAGTAAGTGCTAAACATATTTTTGATTTGTTAATCAATTGTTTATGCTTATTTAAACATAGTTACTTCAGTCGTATGTTTTTAATTTGAACTCCATGTCTTTTTTCGAAAGAACCTTGACATTCGAAATGAAAATAATTTTCAATTAAACTTATTGTAAGCCGAACTATGCATCCATATCGTTACAACTTTAATTCAACATGCTTTGTGTACAATTAACATTTGTACAAACATGTCGTGGAAATTAGAATGGGATTATTGCACTATTAGTCTTTAATGTATACATGCCGTGGGGAATTAGGATGAGAAGATTTCACTATTAGTTTTTAACGTATTCATACTGCTTTCTTAACAAGTGAATTAGTTAATCTTTAAAAGGGATTGAGTCATTCTTTCTTTCATTTTTCTTGACATTTGTATCTCAATTATTGAACAAATCCAAAAATTTATTTAATATCGCTTACTTTCGCAAAAAAAAATTTTAATTAAGGCCCCGTTTGGTAGGGATTTTTTGACTGTTATTTTACTATTCAAGCCGTAATTTTTGACTTCTTCTCTCACATGTGGACCCCATTTTTCTTCTAACGGTCAAAAAATCAATTCTCAAAATCTCTACCAAACGGGCCCTTAAACAATAGCTCAGATTTTGTTTAACAATGGATACGCGATTATTTAACAAGTCTAAGTGAATTTTTTCCCTGAAGACCCTTTGTAAGCGTATAACTAAAGGTTGAAGCAATTGTTTAAAATCTGAGGACTAACTTACAAAGTAGAATAATAGATTGGAGACCAACAGTGCAACACCGAATAATTTGAGAATTCTATTCTTCAATTTTGTATGAGGGGAAGCAAGGGACAAGCTACGTGTTGACTGATATAGTCCTAATTAATCCATCAGCAATCACGTGTCCCACGGCCGCCCTCATTTTAATTTTTATAAACCGGTTGCCGAAAAGTAAGTTAAGAGACCGTAGATGGACCCCACTTAGACGCGGGCGTCGCAAGTGAAAACGCGGCTGCCATTTTTGGTGGGTCCCTGTCCAAATCAAGGAAAATTGCTAGGAAAGGCTTGTTTGAGCCCTTTTTTTGGGTTGGGGTAATTTTTTTTTTTTTTTTTTTGGAGAATATGTAGTTTGAAATATAAAAAAATAATAATAAAATTGAATTTAAGCGTAAAATTATTTTATTGAAATAATATAATTAAAAATGAATTTAAAAAATAAATAAATTAGAGAGTAGAACTCAAACAAGGACTAAATAACAAAAAATTAATGTTAAATGTACAGTCCAATGTTGATATCTTTGTTTACTCCATTGGTGTTCAAAAAGTGTTGGGCAAGAAAGTTTATTTTTTTTAAAGTTGTCCAATCACCCATCACCACGTAACACGACTTCACAATTATGATAAAAAAAAAATGTACATCTAGCATAATTGAAACAATAAAATGGACTCAATAACTATGTCATAATGTATTTATATGGGTAATTTATTTTTCTTTCATGAGAAAAGTAACTACGGCTGAACATGGTCCGGTTCGAGGTTCAGTTCTAACGAGAATCGAAGCGGACCCAAAATATTTTAGGTATTTAGCAAGTGGAACCGTCAAGTTCAAATCTAAATTTTTTACAAAGTGACATTAATTCAACTAATGATTCAATCTTAACTCTTAAAAAATAACGTAGTTTAATCTTATGTGTCTTTTGCATTTCTCTTTGCTAAGTTCTTCATAAATTTGATTGTTAAAATCATAGAAAGAGAAAAATAGCAAGTTCAAAAGAATTTTATCCAACCCTAAAAGTAAACGTAACATAATGTATTTTTAATTTGTTAAGTGAAGGTCGAGACTTTGTTTATACTACATGTGAATGTTGGATAAAATGATGCTTTTGTTGGCCCTTTTTACGTTCCTTAATTATAATGAAAGGAAACAAACTTCCTTTTCTGTGCTTTGCATCTCAGGAGGAATCGGTCTCAGAGATTTAGCCAGACTTCAAGATGTTGAGCTTAAACAAAATTCTCAAACCATTCGATTCTAAGCCTTACAAACTTTGACTGTAATTAGTAGTTTGTTTGAACCCATTTTTGGCTAAGATTACCTTTTGAAATAATAAAATTACATGCAATGTTATTTTATTGTAACTTTTGTAATTGAAAGGAGGAAAGAAATATAATTTGAAATTAATGAGGACATCAAACAAAAATTTGACGGCGCCGTTAAAATAGAAACAATGATTGAGAAGAGCGAGGAAGCTAATTGGCTAATGCTGAGCCCCTATCAGACAACCACCAATTTTGATAAGACGTGTAGCCGTCAGAAATAACAGTGACGGAGCCTCCACGACAAGACACAACGTATGAACAGTAACACAGTTTTTTTAAGTATTAATCTATTTGCACATGGTGGTTTACACTTTGGTTCATACCGTCCTACCTGACCTCTCACAAGGGAGAGGTCAGGTCCCACACACAAATATGTGGAGCCGACCTCCCCATGTGAGAGGAGTGATGGATCCGTATCAACTAAAATGTAAGCGACCATGTACAAATAGCAAAATCATTTTTTGAAATATAAGATCACAGTAAGGTCTCGCCCGTTTCCAACACATAAATATCGCTTTTCGGAAAATTCGTGCCTCTTTTAAAATCTTCCACTTTGATCCCTTTAATCTTTTTGCTAACTTTTTCAACTTTTGCGGCAAGGCAATTATCGTGCTTTTTAGAAAAGCAGCTTTTCTTATGATGTAAAAATAATTGTACGCAGAAAAAATCGGTTAGTATTTTTAATTTATTATATTATTATTATTATTACAATTATATTAGAAATATGTTAAGAGGTTAGTTGGAAGGTCATATACATCGGGATACGATGTCATCGGATTGGTCGTTGATGGAATTATTCATTCTGAAAACCTATTTCAAGTTTTGTCAAATTGTTGCCGTCAAGTCTTGTAATTTTGTATGTCTTGTATACAAATCGTATTGAATGTCGAAATATTTAATCTTTCAATTTAATTTCTTTTCAAATTTAGGCGAATTTGTTGTCGAGATCTTATAATCTTTTATTTCATTTGAAGAAAGCGATGGATAAAACGACCCACAATTTCTGTAAATAATTAATATTGGATAAGTTCATTTAAAAATTTTAATTGTTAGAGTGTCACTCTCAACTATGCCGCCTGTCATGCATAATAATCTATTAAAAAAAGAAATGACGGCCGGCCTGGGGAAACATGAAGTGGGTGGGAGTGGGTACCTGACTTTCTCTGGCTGATGCACCTATTTACGGGTACTGCTGACGTTTCATTAGGTATTTATATAGAAAAGATACAGAGTTTTCCTTTCTTTTTTTTGAGAAGTGGGGAGTTGCGTGTCTTAATAATCTTTCGTGGTCCTTTCTTATCATCTTCTCACATGTCACTGTAAAGGGTTTGCAAGAACAATTCCATTTCCATTATCCTTTGCTTCTATTTTAAAGAGCGAAGTGGTCCACTTGATTCCCTTCACTTCTCGTTTATATTCTGAGGGGGAAATCAACAAAATAAACATCTTATAATTTTTTATTCCACATGCCTGGAATCTTTAAATAATTTAAAGAAATGCTGTTACTGTCCTCGACATTTATTCCGTCTTGCAATTTTATTCTCGAACTTCATTTTTTTGGTAATTGTGGTACCTTTTATTTTTAGGCTCTTGAGCCTCTTTCTCGTCAGCTGTTTTATCAAACATATGTGCTATACGAATACTCGAGTTTTTTCGAATTTCAACAAATGAAAAAGAAAATTATAAATCTTTCAAAAGATGTCTAATTTTATGAAAAGGTCCAGTGTTGCTAGCTTTGTTGGGATATTAAGAATTTTATGACCAATTCAACACATAATGATTACTGATATCCTTCTCTTTAAAAAGTTGAAATAAAGCTGAAAGAGCAAATGTTTGACTACTTAATCATGTCATGGCCGCTCCTATTTCCTGAAAATCTTTGTCGTAACATTTATATATCATTTAATTCTTAAATCAATTTATCGTGAGTCTTCTTCAATGATTAAACGATCTATTAATAATACAATTTTTTTTATTTTTGAAAAAATAAATTTCAAACTACTCTTTACTTGCAAAATTAGGTCATAATATTAATTGTTTTGATAGTCACATATTCACATCAAAATAAGTCAAAACTCAAAAGGGTTTTTGATATATTAATTTCTTGGATACTGCTCTATGCAATAATCTTACCTCTTTCACTTTGGGTAATCCAAATCCCTTTAATTAATCTAAAACCCACTTAATCCTCGTTTGGCTTTATAGTAGCATTGATTTGTCAAAGTAAGAATATTAAAATGGCGACAGATTCCGAGGAGACAGAGAATAGGAGAAAGCGACTCAAAAGCCGGCAAATCAACCACGCGTCGCTCATTCCCTCACACTAACCTAACCCCACTACCGTGACGTCTTCAATTCTTCCATCTAAAGTTTTCAACATTATAATAATTAATATTATTTATCGACCTCGAAAATTGGACTCTTCATGTGACCAATTGATAGTCAGTCCACGTATTTCTTTCTGTGTACAATCAACGTACGGTCAGATACACACGGTCGAAACCAGCGGGGTGGCGACGGTCGTATACACTCCGACGGTTAAGTTTGGCTTAGGTGATCGGAACAGTACCAAGATTGTGTAAAATAGTAGGAAAGAAAATATATATATATATATTTGTTTGATATGGAGTGCTAAGTAGTAAGAGTTTCATTACCTTTGCATCTTATCAAGCCTTGGGTATTTATAGATGAGGAGAACCGTAAAAAGTGGGACACGTGTATACATCTGACGGTATGAGGCGTCTGCTCATAGGCGTCAATCAGCCACGTCTATAGAGTGGGTGGGTAATTACTTCGCCCGAGTTGAGTTGACATAAAGTTGATACCTCACATCAACTAATCTCATGGAGACGTCAAATCACTTTAAACCTTAGGGGCAAAAAAGATCTTGACAAAGATCTCATTCTAAAATTCTGAAATTCGCGATGGATCCTCCGACAGAGATCCCCTGAGTGCATTTCGCCTCGGATTTAGGAGCGAGGGCGCTTCAGTCAGTCCCGCAGAATTGCATACGCCTCGTAGTGTGATAGCAGATCGTCATCATTGGTGAAGTCACTCCGGAACCACTTCGGATGAGTGTTCCACACCTCGCATGATATGGTGGTGGATTTTTCGAAGTGGTTCAGATAGGAGCATAACATTATTTTTAGAAAATGAAAAGCGAATTGAATATCCAAATAAATATTATTTCTACTATTTAGCCCCCCCCTCCCCTCCCGCCGCCGTTCTCCCCATTTGTTTTCCATTAAAATGAAAAATATGACCGTTATCTATCATATGAAGTTATCATATTTGACTTTATCTCTTTTGTATGAAATTCGTAACGACTATATTTTTCATTATCATTTTTACATTAATGTGTACCAAACGACACATGAATCATAATTCTAGAACTCTTTTCTTATTCTTATTTATTAAAAAGCTTCAACTTTTTAAAGTTTTTATCATAGTAAAAATCTAAATTTTAATTTAAATCAAAGTCAATAATCAATTTTAATTGCATATTCAATGGGACCACAATTTTTCAACAACATATTTTATCAATTTTTATCAAAATTTATTAAAAATCTAATTTTAATTTCTACCAAACAACGACTTGATTAAACGGCAATATAATACTTAAAGAACATAATTTTATTAAATTGAATGCAGACACAATAAATAACAAAATGGATTTAAGTCTCAAAATAAGTTTGATTAAAGCATGCAAAAAGTACTCATGTCAAATTAATCCCATGTTTGCTACCCTTTAAAATCCAAAAATAGAGTTTCAAATAGTTAATTTTTGTAGAATATGTGGTTAAAAAGTCAAGAAAATTTTGGGTTCATAAAATTTTCGATATTGGTTATCAAACAAGGACTAACGTCTCTAAATTTACTTTTGGTCTATATTTAGCCCTTGATAAGATTTTGAAAAAAAAAATGTATTTTAAAACAGCAAATTTTAAAAGAATGTGTGATTAAAATGTAAGAAAATATTACGAGTTTACGTGTAATATTATTTTATTAGAAAATGTATGATTAAAAATACGTTTTGAAAAAAACGTATCTTTGATTTGATGGAGCTGCTTATTATTTGGAGTTTCAATATGCATCGAGTTTAAAATTATCATACTATCAATTTAAAGAGAATTGAAGTCAACAATGAAATCTTTTTTAAAAAACGACTGATAATCAATTTTTGAACGACACATCATTTATATCCCTCAAAATCCTTTGAATTAAAATCGTTAAAAACATATATAATATTTATTAAAAACTTTTACATTCATAAGTTTGTCTGAACTTCACATATTTGAAAAAATAACTTTCATATTAAGGTCAAAATAAATAAATAAATAAATATCTAGATCAACATCAATTTTTATTGATTATAGAAATTTAATTTTTCTCTCTAAAATGTAAACTCACACGTAAGAATGACAAAAAAGTGACAGATGAGGGGTCAAATCGAGGTACCGGAAAGGGCACGTGAATATAATCTAATCGTCCAAACAAATGAAACCCTAATAAATACTTACTTTTTTCACACAAATTTGTACGCTGCAAAAGTAAATCCAATCCGGGAAATCCTTGTACAGTGTATTTAGCTGAGAATGGAAAGAGTCTCCACTTGCACTTTCACACGCTTGCTCTTTCTCACCTTTTGCTATCACAGTAGTAAATATGTTTCTACATATTTTTTTGCTTCGACTGTAAAAATTCTCTATTAAATAATTAATTCGGTCAAAAAACTGCAGATGCCATCTAAAAGTTATCATAATGCTCTCAGCCTCACTGGTTATAACTAAGTCTAGTCGAGGATTGATAATGGTCTAAGAGTCTGTTTGGGAGTGATCGTTATTTCACTATTTCAATCGTCATATTTGACTTTTTCTCTCACGAGTGAATTTCATTTTTTTTCTAACCACCAAAAAGTCAATTCTCAAAATTACTCCCAAACAAACTATGAATGAAATGTTAAATTACTTAATTAATTCCACATAAATGTCTTATAACCCAGTGAGAATATTCAAACAGTAAACTAAAATCGATAACTACTAAGCAAGAAAAGGAGGACTCTAGTGGAGTAAATTCTTCATAATTAGTAACGATAAAGCTTGAAGATGAGATATATATACATACAAGTTCCTCGTAGTAATTTTTTTCATAAGTTTAAGAAAACTGTTAAGAGTTTGTTCTTGAAAACATCAACATCGCCGGAAAAATGCTATATACCTAGCTACATCCACAAGGGTGGAGGCTCGTTCAAGTCAATGGGCAACCCACGTCTCACAATTCCAAAACATTTCGCCGGAACGTCGCCTTCCACAACCGGAGGTCCGGATGAGGAAGCTACATGAACACCATTGTCCACTGGAGATAAGCTATTGTCACCGGCCTTGAAACTAGCATCTTTAACGACCCCAGTCCGGAGAAAGTCATTTAGCACGAGAGTGCCCGATGGAGAGACCCACCGATTATCAGACGGAAGGTTGAGATCCAAGGGAAGACCTATCGGCGGAACTGGAAAGTTGGTCTTCGCCTTGGTACCGCGGAGTGACCTGGCGGCGCCGTCGTAGGCTATTGCAGCCTCCTCAGGAGTGTCAAAAGTGCCCAACCAAACCCTGGTTTTCTTCCACGGATCACGTATCTCCGCCGCGTACCGGCCCCATGGGCGCTTCCTCACTCCTCTGTAGTGGCCCTCACGCATGGAAGCCATGACCAAGAGAAAGGATTCTAGGGAGAATTTTAAGCGGTGCTGTGTTTTCTAAAGAGAGACAACGATATGTTGAGGCCTAAAAAGAGGAGTTTTGCGGCAGTGTGTGTGAGAAAAGGTTGGGTCCCACTGAGCCTCCGTAATCGTCGGCTGGACGGCTTAATTAAACAACTTAGCAGTTCTTGTGTGTAAATCAAGACCTAGTCCATTTTCACTTATCTGCCGTTGATTTCCATCAAAATACGATGTTCCATAAAAGTTGATTATTCTACACACATTCAATTCCGTATTTATGATTTTGTTGAATAGTTTAAATTGAAGTTAATGCACACAACTTTTTCCTTCCAATGTGCTGTTCCAATTTAGCATTACAAAATTTATGCACAATGTTAAACATTAAAAAGGATTTTGATTCGTAGCCCCTATTAAATTTCCACTACGATTACGTAATATAGTTGTAGAATTTTAGTTTGCGTACTTTGAACATGAAATGAGTACTGCGTTGTCTTGAGTTTTAATGCCTTACGCAAACTTCATAGACTATCAATACTTGTCGCACTTTTGGATACTTTGCAATAAATCGCTTACATTTTAAACGATGCTGAAATTTGACATTTGAGATTCAAATTCTCAATTTGACTAATATTATAACAATTTTATCAATCAATTTCGTATTCAAGAGATTAATTACTCATCTTCCAAGCTTTATTTTTAAGAAAGGAAGAATATTATTATTATTATTATTATTATTATTATTATTATTATTATTATTATTATTATTATTTTGAATCACGATTTAACTTTTGTTCTATCATTGACTCTTTATATTCTTCAACTCAATGCCTACAACAACTATGTAAATGCAAATCAGGCAATGGTTTTGCAACTTCAAACTTAACACGATGATTAGTTAGTAAATCTTATTTAACTTTAATTATTTCATCCGATGAAATGTAATTACAAAATGTATATTAATTGTACAAGATTTTAAAAAGTACAGAGATTGTAAAAGATTTAAACATAATTAATAAGAAAAAATTCTATAAGTTTTAAGCTGTCATTCTTGCTTACAAATATTAAAATCGTCCTCCCCCGAAGTATAGCCCAGTAGTGCAAAGAACATGAGTGAGGTTATCTCACGCCTTGCTGACAGTTGTAGTGTGGGGGTTCGATTCCTGAGACATGAAATTAGATTCCTTGTAGGCGCAGTATATATACAGCTCTTGTTCCCTGACCTGTTCGGGTACATCTCCCGATTTATCTCCCTCACAAAACTCTAGGGGTGGGGCGGTGGAAGCCCTCAAAGTTGGAGTTCAACCTTTATTAAAATCGTCCAATGCAGACCGTTATAGATTTTATAACATGTGACTGGTCAACCCGATTTTGGAGTTGGCCAAGCCTTATAGAGTTAAACGCTAGAATGTCTCTAACCCTTGGGAGGCATAATGAAATGGATAAAATTTGGTGTACATAATGTGAGTGTATGAACACCCTTATATACAAAAAACTTTGTACACCAAGCACAACTCGAATGAAGTATATGGAACTAAAAAAGAGAAAATAGGGCACTTGTGTGTGTGGGTTTGGAGGAGGTAGGCAAGAGTCGCTGATTGATGACACTTGTCGCTGCTATCCTTACGTACGAGTAGCGCCTCTGCCTTTTCCTTTTCTTTTTTTAATCAATAAGGATTCATTTGATTGCAAAAGGTTGAAAAGACAAATCAATTCCATGTAAGTTGAAAAGGAAAAAACAAAAACATGCTTTAAATGTTTGTACCTTGAAATTCGAACTCCATTTTCACTTTCGTATCAAACAGTTAAAGTAGAAAACGAATTCTTTGAATGTGACATTTTCTATAGAATTTAATGCTATCAAACAGAGTCTAATATATTATCTTGCCTATATCATATAATTGAATTACCAGATAGCCCTTTCATAGATAGGCACTATAATTGTACAAACCTTGATACACGTACATCAAGTTTTATATAATGAGTTATATAATACTACATGTCACTTGATCATTTGTCATTTTAAAACACAGTCAACTTTTTTATCCAATCTTTCTCTCCATATCATTTTATGTCATTCCTTATGTATATTTTTTTTATGTACAAGTAGCATATTTCTAATTGATTTGTCATATGTGAACCAAATCGGACATTATTTGCAAAAGTTAGTTTTTTTTTTGTTTTTTGTTTTTTTTTTGTTTTTTTTACTCCCTTATTTATATTTTGGACTCTTACCTAAGTTCCTAAATGTTTACAATTTGTATAATAATTTTTTATTAATATATTTTGCAAGACTTTTTATAAGTACATTGCCCACTAACTCATCAATCATTGAAATTTAAAAATGTTGAATTTCTGTTTAAATATTTTGTTGTATTCTTTTTCCCTTTTGTATTTTGAATTTAGGCATGCATGTTCCTTTACCGTTTTGTTAACCTAATTTTTGTGTTTTATCAAAGATATAAAATCAATATTATTTGAATTAGTATTAAAGTACCTAATTAAAAATTAAGATTATACAAAACACAAGTTAAGATTCCTCTTATTGAGCCACTCATTGTCTTATTCATAAAATATTTTTGGTCAGTAATAGAACTAGGATTTCTCATATTTTGGACCTATCTTAATCAACATAAGAGCTTAGCATTAAAGTAGATTACTATTTTAAACAAAAAATGAAGGTTATGCAAAATATAAGTTAGGAAACCTCTTGTCTAGCAACCCATCATCTTATTCATAAAGTTTGTTTAGTTAATAATAGAATATACTCTTTTATGTGTTGAATAGATCCAAGATCAGATGAAAACTATATTTAAGTTGGGCTAATATGTAATTAAAAAAAAAAAATTCAAATGGGTTGGAAGGGAACTGGGGCTGAAGCCTAGCCCAATCCCCTCTAAATCAACTCTTGGACTTTTGGTGGTGTCTTATAGAATGTCATGAGTCGCTTACTACTTTAAAACCAAAATAAAAATAATAATAATAAAAAAAATTGAAGATCATGCAAAACAAAAGTTAAGAACCTTCTTATTTAGCCATTGTTTAGGTTTTCTTGAAAAATTATTTTTCATAGTCAAATATTAAATTTACTTGTTGGAAATGGTTTTAAGTTGTGAAAATGGGTCAATTTTGAGCTCTAATTTCAGTGGGACTATTATTCCGATTTAAAAAAAAACAAGAGTATTCCAATTTTTATTTATATTTTTTTGGACCAAATTACAATTAATCAATTTCTTAGATACTCAATAAAATTAATTTTTCATTGGCCTATTTTCGGATATTTTCTAGTGTGGCTGTCTGTTTACAGACTTAACAAATGTGGTGTTTTAGTTCGAACATAGTTGTTTGTTAATTTTTGGAGGGCTGCCTGAATAGTGACGATTGTTTTGAAAATATTTGAAGAGTGTTTTAATGGCCACGAATATATCTATAAATAGTCTACCTACTGTCAAAAAATTTACACCATGCTCATTGCAAATATTCACTGCATTGAATCTCATTTTCCCTCTCTTATCCTGATACTGTTCTTCAAAGTATATAACACTTCATTGAATTCGTTGGAATTCCTGCAGATTGCCGTATTGTTTCTATGAGACAAATTCGTTCAGAAGATTGCTCAACGCTTTTAAACACTATAGGGATGAGCAAATTCATCTCAAGATTGTTGGATAATTTGGTGCATGAATTGAATTTCGTAACCAAAAATTCATGCACGAAAAACAATAAAACTGCGACTTACAAGTGCAGAATATAGGATACAATTTTGACTAACTGAAACCAAGATACATGTACAAAATATGGACTTACTAAATTGTTGAAATTAGAAAGAGATGAAACGAAGCAGCGAATGCAAATTTGCTTAAGACGAATTTCGCCCTTGCACTGATTTAATAGGATCTAATGGGTGCTTGTCTCTCAAAATACAACGTTTCTTTCCAAATTAATATAGCACAATATCAATTTTGCTGAGTGAACCAATGCTTAACTGATCTCTTGTAGAATGAAAGATATCGAATACTAAATATTGAAACTCAAAAATAATTTGAAAATTATTTTGACATAATTTGGAGAGAGAAGGACTCTAAATCAATTCCTAATTATTGATTTCTAATTTCTTCTCTATCCCTACATGCACCAATTTATTTAACATTATTCACATACTCTATATTATCCACAAGTATTATCAATTGTTCAACTCTCAACACTATAAACTAAAAAGGAAATTCTCAACACTATAAACTAAAAAGGAAATCCAAACAAAGGCTTAGTAACCTTTAGTCTTATTCATAATAGTTCTTTGTGGCAGATAATAGAACAAGAGTCTCTTGTGGGTTGAAAAGGTCATGTCAAGTTACCAAATATGAAATTTGTCATAAATAGTATATAATAAACCATTGTTTTCCCAGTAATCTACATATAATATATTTAGAACTCTTTTTATGTAAAATATGTAAAAATATATTTTTCTTCCCTTAGTTTACCTATACCATATTCTAGTTCTTTTTCTTTTTTTTTTCTTTCTTTTTTTTTTTTTGTAATTTTTTAAAAATTTATTTTGACAATTAATTAATTCACAATAAAAATACTAATTTTTTAACAAATAATTATTGTTTTCAGCTTTAATTTGAAAAATAAGTGGTTAAAATTAACTCATTACTCAGTAAACAAAAGGAGATTATTTGTGCGCACATACATGCAGATATGAAAAAACCATAAGGGATTTTTCTCTTTACAGGTGTTGTGTTGGCAACATGTGATTTGCATATTTTTTTATTTTTTTTGCTAACTTCCAATGAAATTCTGTGAAAGTTTCCCTGTATGTGTAGTATTGATATATATATAGAGGGTGTTTGAGAGACATTTTTATGTAAAAATGCATTTTTGAATAGTAAATTAATGAAAAATGTGTAGTTGAAAAATAAGGAAATTTTTTTTATTTACGTGTAATATTATTTTAATAAAGAATGTGTAATTAAAAAAAAGAGAGAGAAAAATGCATTTTGAAAAAAATGGTTACCAAACCGGGCCATAGTTATGGAGAATCAGAGTGGTAGGTGGAGATGATGCGTCGTCAAATTATTACTGGGTGATGACGGCAATGGGCTACGACCCTTTCAATGGTGAAGGGCTGTTTGGAGAGGAAGGGGTGAGAAAACCATTTGAACACATGCCAATTCTTGTGTCATGATGGAGAACTCAAATCCGGATCACGAGGATTGGCTTATCAAGCAAAGAAAGGAATTCTGGCTATGCTTTTCCTGGCTTGACTTGGCAACTTGCCTCCATTAATCAAAATGTTATCCCAGTGAAGGAAAGCTGAAATCAATGACCTAATGCTGCTAATTATTCTTGTAATCACAGTTGGTAATTTGGCGTAATAATGGGGGGATGTAAGCAAGTCAATATGATATTTTTGAGAGCTGACTGGCTTTGTATCGAATGATTCAAGTGAGATGAACAAAAATTTGTAGACCAACATCAGATGCTGATCATAAAGAACATAATCAGTTTTAAGGTCAATGATTTTTCACTGCTTGTTTCATTTAATCATTGAGCTAAATTAGATTGTTTTGGTTGGTTTATAGTTCTGTAACTCTATTTATTTTTGGTAACAGGAAAGGTGAAGTTGCTATGAAAATTGTTATATCATTGAGGATTCTAATTTCTAATTTCAAGTGCTTGCTTATCGACTAGCAAAACTTTCCATTGAGCTTTTTGAACACTCACTGATTAAAGACACCCAGGAAACTGCTTAGTAACTCTAATGCCAAAATATGTACTTGAAGTTCAATTACCAGTTGTTTCATCATTCCAAGACA
>NW_019241215.1:0-1716 GCF_002742605.1 Olea europaea var. sylvestris | reverse complement strand
GAACCGAACGAAACCGAACCCGAACGGTTCCATAATTATATTTGGACCCGACGGTTTCATTTACTAAATATCCGAAAATTTTGGTTCGATTCGGTTCTTGTTAGAACCGAACCGACCCGACCCGCGCCCACCCCTAGTGAAATCGGTCCCCATGATAAGCCCATACCCAGTAGTGTTGGTTAGTTGGAGTCCCAATTGCCGGACAACCCCCTCAGATATGAAATTGTGTGAGGCCCCACAATCGATCAACACTATCATCTCCTTCGACCCAATTGTTCCCTTTAATTTCATTGTCTCGAGAGTCGTGAGGCCCACCATCGAGTTAAGAGATAACTCGACAGTAGCTCCCACTACCCCTGCCTCGTCGGCGACATCTCCTTGCTGCTCGTCGCCCTTGTTGGCTTGTTCGTAAGCCACATAACTTGATCCTTCCCCGCCTCCTAGGTCCTCTTCCTCGTTTTCCCTTATTACCATGACTTGGAGCTCTCTGTTTTTACACTGGTGGCCAATAATGAATTTTTCATCACACTTATAGCACAACCCTTTTTCCTTCTTTGCCTGGAGTTTTGCATTTGTTAACCGTTTGAAGGGGGGATGAATCTTTGGTGGAGAAAGGGCACAGTTGGGAGTGATACTCAGAGGAATTGTCGGTTTGTAGAAGGTAGTAGAAGTCTGTGATGTCGGGGCATTTAAACTCACCGGCCCTTTAAACTTTGTTGGGCCGAAGTTGGACCGCTAAATCCCGTTCCTCTACACCCTGGGCCACGTCCATGATCTGTTCCAGGCCCACTGGATTCAACAGTTGAACCTCAGCCCTAATCCTGGGCTTCAAGCCGTTGATGAAATTGCATTCCATGATCTCCTCCAAAAGGTTTCGTAATGGAGAGGCTAACCTCTCAAACAGCCGACGGTATTCCTTCACTGTTGTGGTCTGCCGGAGAGCTAGAAATTGCGCGCAAAGGGAGCCTTCTTGCGAAGGTCGAAAACGGCGCAACAACCGCACCTTCAATTCTTCCTAATTATCTACTGGTCGCCGGCGTTCCTCCCACTGCAGCCATGCTAGGGCATCGCCGTCTAAACATACGGCGGCAGCCTCCCACTTCTCCTTCTCTGTCAGCCGGTTCACCTTGAAGTATCGCTCCACTCTGAATATCCACCCGTCCAGGTCAATTCCATCGAACACCGGCATGTCTAAACGTCGGACGTGTGATTCCATTCTTCCTCCATTGTCAAATTTGCCTTCGTGGTCCCGGTTTCCCCCCGAACTTGCCTGCGCACCCATCAATCCAGATGATGAGTTGGACAACTGTGGGTTGATCACCCCCTTTTCCTTCCGTTCCCTTTCTTGTGTTTCCCATGATCGGAACAATAGCTCAAATTTCTCTTTCAATTCTGCTTGCAGCTGATGGAAGTCAGTCCGTGGAGCGTCCATGCCCGATTGTAAGGCTGATTGGTTGGCTGTGACTTGTTGTTCCAAAAGTCCCACGCGATCTGTAAGTGTCATGGTTGGATCGATTGCTCTGATACCACTTGATAAGCTAACACAGGAATTAAATATACTGAAAGATTCTATATGAACCCTTTTGATTGAAAACTCGGAAAAACAGAAAGAAAATGTTAATGGAAGAAAATAGCCTCTCTCTTGCCCACTTCTTGACTTGATTTTCTATATCTCTCTCCCTGCCCTTACATGCGTATTTATACCCTCTTCCCCCA
>NW_019241214.1:0-1716 GCF_002742605.1 Olea europaea var. sylvestris | reverse complement strand
TTTTGCTTTAAAAATAGTAGGAATCTATTTAGAAAAATCGAAACCAGGTTGTGAAGAACTTGGACTACTATTTTTGGTAGTCTGTTTCGATGAAGTTGATGGTGAAGTGATCGGAGTTACCATTTCTTCATAGCATGCATACAACTTGTGGAGTGCCTCTTCAACTCTTTTTAACATGTTTGCAATTTTTACATCATAAATAAGTTCAAACCCGACTTTAAGAAGTTCCAATTTGCACCTTGGGTCAAGAACTGTTGCAATGAACAACAACTGATTAAACTTTTCAACATTGCCCTAATACTTATCATATTTTTTTCCATATACTAATTGCCATGGATCCCATCAAAGTGTTTGGCTTTTTAGCTCATTCATTCAACTCTCCATGAATTTCACATATTTCTTGAAAGAAAGAGTTAGAAGTTACATACTTCGAATCACTAAATTTTAAAGTCATTTCATGGAAAGTCCTCAAGAACCTAACAAATACCTCTGCTCGATCCCAATCGATATGTGTTGGTGGTCCATTTATATTTCTTCCATCAAATCTGTCTTCATTAAAATAATTAGTATAGTTTCCATTGCTTTCCAAACCAACAAATGTTTTTTTGAACTTCGTAGCAGCTTGCAACATCAAGTATGTGGAATTCCATCTAGTTCTAACATCCAAACACAACAAAGCTCGATACTCAATATTTGCTTCCTTGCAACTCGAATCTTTTTAGTCGTTTTGGGGAGGATCTAACAAACCTCACTGCATTACGAATAGCTGAAATAGCAGGACTTATTTCTTTCAAGCCATCACAAACAATAAGATTGAGTATATGAGCACAACACCTCATATGAAGCATTTCTCCGCCCAGAACTAAATCGTTCTTCTTCTCCTCAAAATGACTCTTCAATCTCAATAATACTACATCATCGGAAGAAGCATTATCAACGGTCACACAAAAAATCTTATTGATTCCCCAGTCTTTAAGACAAGAAATCAACTCCTTTCCCACCTTATCTCCCTTATGACTTGGGACTTGAATGAAACTTATAATCCTTTTTTGAAGTCTCCAATCATTATCAACCTAATGAGCAGTTAAACACAAATAAATAACAGTCTGTATTGATGTCTAACAATCAGTAGTCAAACAAACTCTATGTTGACCCAATTCTTTCTTCAATTTCTTATTCTTGGCTAGGAACAAATTATCTATATCTCTTGCTACTGTCATCCTTGAAGGAAATACAAATTTTGGGAAGAAATATCTTGTATAACACTAAAAACCTTCATCTTCCACATGTCGAAAAGGTAACTCAGACAATATGAAGTACCTTGTAATTTGTTCTCTAACTTCGTTTTGAACAAACTTAACAGGTTCTTCATGACTATCAATACCCTTAGAAAGCTCTCCAGTTTTAAACATACTATAACCAGTCATTCTTTTTTGCTTTTTGTCTCAAACTCTATATGGATACTTCTTGCACAAATGCGTGATATGATTCCACAATGTACTAGTTCCACAGTTTTTTGCATGATGCTTATATGTTTGTCCACAATAATTAAATTCTGCTTTTTCATTTTCTAGAATTTTAAAATGATCCCATTCCTTGGACCTTTTGTTTCCCTTTTTACCTTTACCATCCATTTCATATCTTCGGGGCCATCCTCTAATGTAATTGCATCATCAGCTTCTTTTAGAGTTGGATCCATATCTGAAAAAGGAAAAA
>NW_019241213.1:0-1716 GCF_002742605.1 Olea europaea var. sylvestris | reverse complement strand
TTTGGAATATTCAATTGGGTTCAATTCTTTCAATCTTCTATTGAGTCTATTCACATATTCTTGTTAAAACATTCATCTATTCCACTTATTCAAGTCCTTTGAGTCTCGTGGTCTTCGATTAATATTCGGTTTGTTTGAATTCTCGATAAAACAATGGATTTAGTTCATTTAGTTCTTTGAAGTGCTTGGAGAGAGACTTTGAGTGGTAAAAGGCTGAGCGGTGAGTTTAATAGAGGGAAAGATCTATAGTGAGTATTTTCCGAGTGAAATCTTTGTGAGGCATAAAAAAATTGTGTGATATGATGTCGAAAAGAGAAGGTTCTAATTCAAGCCGAAATGGTAATGACAACAATGCATCGGAGGACATGATAAGGAGGTTTGAAAGGGTACTTGGTGATGTTAGAGAGAAAGTAGATAGGCAAGGGGAATGGATGGTACAAATAGGTACTACAATTGCTAATCTTAGCCGGGGACAAGTGGAGATGTCTAATGCTAGGGGGCCGGGTAGACGTGAATCTAGGAGAGGAAGGTGAGATGAGTATCGTACTGATGAGGATGAATTTGACGAAAATGACTTTGATAAGGGTCGAGCGAGGCATAGGGGCGATAGGATGGAAAGACGGGGAGGAAATAACTTGGGAGATGAAGTAGATGGAAATTTGGGGAGTATTAAAATGACTATTCCGCAATTTAAGGGGAGAACGCGATCCGAAAGCATATTTAGAGTGGGAAATGAAGGTTGAGATGATTTTTGAATGCTATAATTATTCGGAGGAGAAAAAGGTAAAATTGGTGGTGCTTGAATTTGTGGATTACGTGATATTTTGGTAGGATCAAGTACTTACATCACGGCGTAGGGGTCGAGAAAGATCAATTAGCACTTGGGATGAATTGAAGGTGTTGATGAGGAGGAGGTTTGTTCTGAGTTACTATTATAGGGGAAATCCATCAAAAATTGCAAGGTTTGTACCAAGGGTCGAAAAGCGTAGAGGATTACCACAATGAGATAAAAATTCTTATGATTCGGGCTAATATGGAGGAAGATTGAGAAGCTACCATGGCACGGTTCTTGAATGGGTTAAATTGGGATATTGCAAACGTTGTAGAGTTGCAACACTATGTAGAAATCGAGGACATGTTACATGTGACAATGAAGGTCGAGAGGCAATTGAAGAGGAACAACAACAAAAACGGGACTGCACATAGAGGTAAAAATGATTGGCAAAAGGGCAAGGATGAAAACACTAGCAAACCAATATCAAAATCGGAGGCACAACCGTCGCGCAATTGGGACATCAAATGTTTTAGGTGTTTGGGAATGGGGCATATTGCTTCTCAATGTCCAAACAAACGGGCGATGGTGTTGCGGGATAATGGAGAGATTGTGAACGATAGTGATGACGAGTTTGATAACATGCTGGCATTGGAGGATGTTAGTGAAGAAGAAAAAGTTTAAGGGTTCGTTCTAGTCACAAGGCGAGCTCTCACTACTCATATCAAAGCGGATGACTTGGAGTTGCAACGGGAGAACATTTTCCACACTCGATGCCATGTCAACAATACGGTATGTGGTGTTATAATTGATGGTGGTAGTTGCATTAATGTAGCTAGTATATCTCTTGCAGAAAAATTGGGTTTAACATTGTTGAGACACCCGAGACCTTATAAATTGCAATGGTTGAATGAGAGTGGCGAGGTGATGGTGAATCAAGGGTG
>NW_019241212.1:0-1716 GCF_002742605.1 Olea europaea var. sylvestris | reverse complement strand
TTGGGCCCATAAGTACTTTTTGGAAATGTAGCGACCGTTTTGGATTGAAGTCACCACTTCGTCGTGATGTAGGAGGGATTTTGACCACTTTTCGATAGAATGAGCACTTACATATTTAAAACGCTCGGAGAGTCGACAGACGAAGAACTGAGCGTAACTTTTGAACACGGTGTCCGTTCTGGGCCCATAAGTACTTTTTGGAAATGTGGCGACCGTTTTGGATTGAACTCACAACTTCTTTATGACGTATGAGGGATTTTGACCACTTTTCGATAGAATGAGCACTTGCATATTTGGAACGCTTGGAGAGTCGGGGGACGAAGAATTGAGCATAACTTTTGCACATGGGGTTCATTTTGGGCCCGTAAGTACTTCTTGGAATTGTAGCGATCATTTTCGATTGAACTCCCAACTTCGTCATGACGTACGAGGGATTTTGGCCATTTTTTGAAAGAATGAGCACTTGCATATTTGGAACGCTTGGAGAGTCGGGGGACGAAGAATTGAGCATAACTTTTGCACATGGGGTTCATTTTGGGCCCGTAAGTACTTCTTGGAATTGTAGCGATCATTTTCGATTGAACTCCCAACTTCGTCATGACGTACGAGGGATTTTGGCCATTTTTTGAAAGAATGAGCACTTGCATATTTGGAACGCTTGGAGAGTCGGGGGACGAAGAATTGAGCATAACTTTTGCACATGGTGTTCATTTTGGGCCCGTAAGTACTTCTTGGAATTGTAGCGATCATTTTCGATTGAACTCCCAACTTCATCATGACGTACGAGGGATTTTGGCCATTTTTGGAAAGAATGAGTGCTTGCATATTTCGAACGCTTAGAGAGTCGGTGGACGAAGAATTAAGCGTAACTTTTGCACACTGTGTCCGTTTTGGGCCCATAAGTACTTTTTGGAAATGTAGCGACCGTTTTGGATTGAACTCACCACTTCATCATGACGCACAAGGGATTTTGGCCATTTTTCGATAGAATGAGCACTTGCATATTTGTAATGCTTGGAGAGTCGGGGGACGAAGAATTGAGCGTAACTTTTGCACATGGTGTTCGTTTTGGGCCGATAAGTACTTCTTCGAATTGTAGTGATCATTTTCGATTGAACTCCCAACTTCGTCGTGACGTACGAGGGATTTTGGCCATTTTTGGAAAGAATGAGCACTTGCATATTTCGAATGCTTAGAGAGTCGGTGGACGAAGAATTGAGCGTAACTTTTGAACACGGTGTCCGTTCCGGGCCCATAAGTACTTTTTGGAAATGTAGCGACCGGTTTTGTTTGAACTCACCTCTTCGTCGTGACGTACAAGGGTTTTTGTCCATTTTTCGAAAGAATGACCACTTGCATATTTGGAACGCTTGGAGAGTCGGCCGACGAAGAATTGAGCGTAACTTTTGAACACGGTGTCCGTTCCGGGCCCATAAGTACTTTTTGGAAATGTAGCGACCGTTTTTGTTTGAACTCACCTCTTCGTCGTGACGCACAAGGGATTTTGGCCATTTTTCGAAAGAATGAGCACTTGCATATTTGGAACGCTTGGAGAGTCGACGTGCGACGAATTGAGCGTAACTTTTGCACACGGTGTCCGTTTTGGGCCCATAAGTACTTTTTGGATATGTAACGACCGTTTTCGATTGAACTCACCACTTCGTCGTGACGTATGAGGGATTTTGGCCATTTTTTCAAAGAATGAGCACTTGCATA
>NW_019241211.1:0-1716 GCF_002742605.1 Olea europaea var. sylvestris | reverse complement strand
GAAATGCTTGAAAATATATTAGCCAAATTTGGATATCATTTTCTAAAGGAAAGTGGAACATTCGGTATGCACAAAGTATAGATCAGTGTTGCCAATATGCGACAGTATTATATGATCCAAGCATAGAATTTTTTAATCAATCCCATCGAGATGGAATGTCTATATTTATACTCCTAGTGCTTATCTTATAAAAGTTTGTTAATGTTTTATCCACTTTTAACGGATCAAGCTTTTAAGTCTTACTATGATACTAGAGTCGATCAAGTAATAAATAATTCAATCTGTCTAAAGTTTGAACAATCATTTGAATTTCAAGGTTGATGTGATTAAACGAGCTACTACATATCTTGTAGGAGTATATTGACACTAAAATGTCACGTCAATTTAGTATGAAAATACTAATCAACATATAAGGACTAGCGCTTGAGTTAATCCTCTTAACAAGTCTTAACATTTTAAAATAAAACCTCAAATTTAATATCAACACCTAATTTTTACAACATAAATAATTATAATTATTTTGTGTTTGCAACTCAAATAACAGCCTACATCATATTCAGCTGAGTTGTTCGAACGATTAGGCACAAATTATAATCTAGAATGAAAGCTGTTTGATGATTGAAGGCCATCGAGAGTGTAGACACTATACATCTGACACAAATAATCAATTTCGATGTGTAAAAGGTACCGTTGACCTTTGAACATGGACGATTGCAAGTTATTCCTTTACATCTTCTTGATTTGTGTTTTTGGCAACATTCCAGAGTAGGAATTAATTGGTCAGATTTTAATTTTAATTATATATTTTATGAGATCTACAACTTTTATCAATTTTTTAACTATATATTTCATTAACTTTTACCAAAATATGTTATTTTATTTTTTCTTTTATTATCAAAATCTTTGTCAAACAACCCCTTCACCACATACCTTAGGAGAAAAACTTTAGTAAGATGGTTTTATAATAAATATGTGGTAGAACTTACTATTTAATCAAGACACTTCGGACTTGAATCACTCAAATCATGACTTTTCAACATTTGAGATGATAAGAGAGAGAAAAATGTGGATGGTAGGATCCACTCAAATGACGATATGTCATTGAGGTTCTATATAGAGAATTATAACATTTTCAACACCAATTCAGGTACTCAAACATATTAATCACAGTACTATCTAAACTTTCAAGCTTTTAAAGGAGTTCAATTTTTAATATCTTCTAAATACTCCTTCCTTAACTCAGAAATTAAATCCAATAAAGATAGCGATCAAGTTCGAGTTTGTCGTAATGTTCAGTCTAACGTAGTAACTACGCAAAATAAAGGGAGTGAAGTATGGCATCAGCAGTGGACAGCTTGCAATAGAGTCCACAAATGTAATTGGTAGAATCGTAGACCAGTTTAATTTTTTCCATCTACTTGCATAGATTGATTAAAGACATCACATGCATAGATTGAATCTGTGACCTCTTTCTTGCATATTTCACAAGGCAACGGCCAGTTAAATGAGTTATGCAATAATGACAGATTTTAAAAACAGGGAAACACGTGGCACAATATCATTGATCACCATACAGGTGCTAAAATCCAAGCCGTTGTGTCCAATCCTTGTTTGAGTAGCATTATTGAAAATACTAGTGCAAATTGTTAGGAATGTGACTCAAATTAGGAGATTGAAGAACCATAACTTGACTAGAGTTGAAAAGGAGATCAAATT
>NW_019241210.1:0-1716 GCF_002742605.1 Olea europaea var. sylvestris | reverse complement strand
CGCGCCGGGGGCAATTTCGTCATTTTTCGCGACGGTGTCGAAATGGGCTCAAATTTGTCAGTTTGATCGAAAACAAAAACCGCTCCGGGGGCAATTTCGTCATTTTTCGCGACGGTGTCGAAATGGGCTCAAATTTGTTAGTTTGATCGGAAACAAAAATCCCGCCGGTGGCAATTATGTCATTTTTCGCGACGGTGTCGAAATTCGCTCAAATTTGACAATTTGATCGGAAACAAAAATTGCCCCGGGGGCAACTTCGTCATTTTTCGCGACGGTGTTTGAATTGGTTAAAATTTTACATTTTGATCGGAAACAAAAAGTGCGCCGGGGGCAATTTCGTCATTTTTCGCGATGGTGTCGGTATTGGTTAAAATTTGACATTTTGATCGGAAACAAAAACCGCGCCGGGGCAATTTCGTCATTTTTCGCGACGGTGTCGGAATGGGCTGAAATTTGGCAGTTTGATCGGAAAGAAAAATTGCGCCGGGGGCAATTTCGTCATTTTTCGCGATGGTGTCGGAATCGGCTAAAATTTGACTGATTGATGGGAAACAAAAATAGCGCCGGGGGCAATTTCGTCATTTTTCGCGATGGTGTCGGAATCGGCTAAAATTTGACTGATTGATGGGAAACAAAAATAGCGCCGGGGGCAATTTCGTCATTTTTCGCGATGGTGTCGGAATCGGCTAAAATTTGACTGATTGATGGGAAACAAAAATAGCGCCGGGGGCAATTTCGTCATTTTTCGCGATGGTGTCGGTATTGGTTAAAATTTGACATTTTGATCGGAAACAAAAACCGCGCCGGGGCAATTTCGTCATTTTTCGCGACGGTGTCGGAATGGGCTAAAATTTGACATTTTGATCGGAAACAAAAATCGCGCCGGGGTAATTTTGTCATTTTTCGCGACGGTGTCGAAATTCGCCCAAATTTGACAATTTTATCGGAAAAAAAAATTGCGCCGGGGCAATTTCGTCATTTTTCGCGACGGTGTCGGAATTGGTTAAAATTTGACATTTTGAAAGGAAACAAAAACCGCGCCAGGGGCAATTTCGTCATTTTTCGCGACGGTGTCGGAATGGGCTAAAATTTGACATTTTGATCGGAAACAAAAATCGCGCCGGGGCAATTTTGTAATTTTTCGCGACGGTGTCGAAATTCGCTCAAATTTGACAATTTGATCGGAAACAAATTTTGCGCCGGGGGCAATTTCGTCATTTTTCGCGACGGTGTCGGAATTGGTTAAAATCTGACATTTTGATCGGAAACAAAAACCGCGCCGGGGCAATTTCGTCATTTTTCACGACGGTGTCGGAATGGGCTAAAATTTGACATTTTGATCGGAAACAAAAATCGCGTCGGGGCAATTTTGTCATTTTTCGCGACGGTGTCGAAATTCGCTCAAATTTGACAATTTGATAGGAAACAAAAATCGCGCCGGGTGCAATTTCGTCATTTTTCGCGACGGTGTCGGAATTGTTTAAAATTTGACATTTTGATCGGAAACAAAAATCGCGCCGGGGGCAATTTCGTCATTTTTCGCGACGATGTCGAAATGGGCTCAAATTTGTTAGTTTGATCGAAAAATAAAATCGCGCCGAGGGCAATTTCGTCATTTTTCGCGACGGTGTCAAAATGAGCTCAAATTTGACAGTTTGATCGGAAACAAAAATCGCGCCGGGGTCAATTTCGTCATTTTTCGCGACGGTGTCGAAA
>NW_019241209.1:0-1716 GCF_002742605.1 Olea europaea var. sylvestris | reverse complement strand
GACTTCTTCTTTCACATGTGGACCCCACTTATCTCTTAACGGTCAAAAAATGAATTCTAAAAATCACTCCCAATCAAGCTCTAAAGCTAATTCCTTACGATAATAGCCACTCAAGTTTCTAACACTTAAACTAACGGTCAATTAAAACATTGAAGTTAAATTCTACATGCCTCCATTAAGTGTCATCGTGTCAATAAACATCATTAGTTATTATGCCATATCAGCAAAATTTGAGAAGTTAGGAATTTAACAAATAACATTGTCTGTTGACAGGTTAATGCTTAACCAAGCTAACTATTATTTAAGTTAATATAGTTAACAGAGTGACCATTGGTGCAATCTTTAATCGAGGATAAAATAATGATCCTTTGCAACTTCTACACTTTTTCTGATTTATTTCTTTCATTGTACTACATAAAACATCATATATTTATGTAGTACGAAATTAATCAAATTATCCATGACTTATTATAACGAGGACTACATTCACAATGCAATGAATATCTCTTAGATAAGTTATATTGATCAAACAACTCGCATTACATTATTTTTAGTGGTTTCCCCTGAATCGGGTCATCATTTTTTTCTTTTTCAAACAAAGATACAATAATGACGTATAGAATTAGATAAAACTAGAGAAAGTTAAAAAGAAAAACAATGACGACCCCATAGCCAACGTTTAATTGATTATTCCTTTATGATAATGAAGGAACATTACATATGTTTATTTTGGTGGAAGAATGCAACAAACACGATTACCATAACCATGTTAATTCCAACCCAAAACATATTGAGCATAATAAAACAAACCTAAGGGGTATGGAAAGAGAAAAAATGCTAATAAGCAGAGGATAACTGGTGCGTGGGTATGCAAGAAACCCTATTATTTCACAGACCGCCAAAACTGTTAGCACTTCTGTTGAATAATTCCAAGTCAAATCCTTGGCATACACAATTGCCAATAGTGCTGTCAAATTTGAGATGTTGCTCATTACAATTCCACCATAAATCTACAAATCAAATGAGACAAAATAAGTATGTTTTTGCATGTTTCATGTTGTTATGCATGTGAGACATCATGGTTTTGCTAAGGTCCTTATTTCAACTGTCACCATTACCATTTATAAAAATTGTATGCATGATGCCTTTCGTTAAAAATGAATGTTGTCGACACATTGGGGACTTTTCGTCTGTTCTGTAACAACCTGAACAGTTAAAGGTGGTAGTTTTAAAGAGAGAAGTACCTCTGAAAATGTCAAAGAAGCAATCTTTTCACTCTTGTTACTGGCTAGAGAGAGTGCTGCCATCGCAGCTCTGCTATTCATGGCCAGTGGCACTACCACAAATGAGATGGCGAAAGAAGGCATATTCAAGGAATATGATAATTGTAGGATACTAGTTGTCAGAGGTCCTCCAAGATAGGTCATTGCAACAATACCTAGCACTACTTTCAATACAGAATTGATAAGAGTCCAACCCCCCGAGGCATAAACCAGTGGTGCAAAGGACGGGAGTAAGGTAGTCTCAGCCTTGCTGACAGCCGCAATGTAAGGGTTCGATTTCTGAGATATGGAATTGGACTCTTTGTATGCACCAATTTATAGGTAAGCTCTTGTTCTCGTTATCCTTCTTGAACTATCAAAAATAGGAATAATTCTCGTTATCCTTCTTGAACTTCTTCAAATCTACTACCAAGTCCCAATACTACTCCATCAG
>NW_019241208.1:0-1716 GCF_002742605.1 Olea europaea var. sylvestris | reverse complement strand
AAATCATTCATTTGTAAAGAGTTACAAATCAATTACCTAGTGTATTTGTCGATAAAAGAAAAAAGATAAAGTCATGTATTCCAATAGAAAATATTCTAACAAAAATTGATGTCCCTCAAGTATAATATGCTGTAACAAATGAATTTCAAATACACCAGAAGCATAGTCAATCGATTAATTCAAAAAAAAAAAATATGTATCTTGAAAAGGAAAAGTACACGAGAAAAGTTAATCAAAAATTTCAGAAGAAGTAACATTAGAAAAAACTTATCAATAAAATATTGAAAATATGGTTCCTAAAAGCCAACAAGTATTCAAAAATAATGAGATTTCAAATAAATTATACATTATCTCATAAATTATGGAAACAAAGTAATTTTTTGTAGACAATATTTTTGACTTTAAAGTGACTCTTGATATTAAATGAGGATTATGAACCACAGTCATGTTAAAGACTGTTAACATAGAAATGATTGGTCAAAATAGAAAGAAGTCATACAAGCAGAATTAAATTCCTTAAGAAAACGAAAAGTGTTTGGACTTGTAGTTCGAATGCTTGAATATATAATTCTTGTAGGATGCAAATAGATTTTTGTACAAAAGAGAAATGCAAATAATGAAATTACAAGATACAAAACCTAACTCGTAGCTCAAGGTTTCTCACAAAGAACGGGAATTAATTATGAGGAAATATATTCTCCCGTAATGGACACCGTCACTTTTAGATTCTTAATTAATTAGTTTGACCGTGTTACAAAAGCTCGATGAGTTCCTTATTTCTTTATGGATGTAGTAAATGCCTATTTATATGGTTCACTTGATAGTGACATATATATGAAAGTCTTCGAATGACTTAAATGTCAGGTACAAATGATATAAGCCCGAGAACCATGTTCTCAATTAAATTGTAAAGATCATTAAATGGATTGAAACAATTTAAACACATGTGATATAAACGTCTTAGTGAATATTTGTTGAATGAGAATTATAAAAATGACAATATCTATCTGTATGTTTTCATAAAGAAAAAATTATTGGATTTGCAATTGTGGCAGTTTATTTTGATAATTTAAATTTAATTGGAAATCTTAAAGAGCTTACTATTCGAAAGATGAATTTGAGATGAAAGATTTGGGAAAAATCAAAATTTGTCTTGGATTGTAAACTAAACACTTCTTGAGAATGATTATTTGTTCATCAATATATATATATACAAAAAAGTTTTAAAACATTTTTATATAGATAATGTACATTCATTAGCAATATCTATGGTTGTTCGATCAAAGATCTTCATGATTTTCATCAGGAAGAGTAACTGTACTATTTTTTTTCTTCGCTTAGATTTTATCCCACTGAATTTTTCTAGCAAGATTTTAATGAAGCAACATTTATCAATACTCCAAGATAACTGTACTTTTTTTCTTCATTTGAATTTTTTGTCCCGTTAGATTTTTATCAAACAAGGTTTTAACGAGATAGATATTTTGTAATGTATCATTCATTAGGGTGTTGTAAATGATGAGTTTATTACTGAATGACGATTGTGTCCCTATAACCATAGAAATTATTACCATTGTATCCTTGATTCTTCCCTATAAATATAGGGCTTTGATTCTTAATAAGACATACAAGCTTATTAACTTTTATCTTCTCTTTTTCTCTCTTTTCATAACAATAGTTATATTTTAAAAAATATTGTTCAAAATTATTTTTTAA
>NW_019241207.1:0-1716 GCF_002742605.1 Olea europaea var. sylvestris | reverse complement strand
GGCCTTCCCATTATCCCTAGGTTCTGAGTGGGGGGTCTTAACTTTCAGCCTGGAGGTTGTGCCTGTGGTAACCACTAAGTAACCTTGTCAATTCATCAGAAATTTTTATAGCTAAGTGTTGATATAACCCTATAGGTAATTTCATGCCGGTCGACGGTCTCGCGTTGAGGTAGAGTACCTAGGAGATCCATGGTCTCTCGTAGAGGTAGAGCACCTGGGGGGTTGATGGTCTCTCGTAGAGGTAGAGCATCCGAGGGGGTCGACGGTCTTTCGTAGAGGTAGAGCACCCGGCGGGTCGATAGTCTCTCGTAGAGGTAGAGCGTCTGGGAGGGTCGATGATCTCTCGTAAAGATAGAGCGCCCCCGAGGATCGATGGTCTCTCGTAGAGGTAGAGCACCTGGGGGGTCGATGGTCTCTCGTAGAGGTAGAGTGCTCGGGGGGTCAACATCTCTCGTAAAGGTAGAGTGCCCCCGGGGATCGATGGTCTCTCGTAGAGGTAGAGCACCCGGGGGATCGACGTTCTCACATAGAGGTAGAGCGCTCCTGGTAGGTCGATGGTCTAACGTAGAGGTCGAGTGCCCCAGGGGTCGATGATCTTTCGTAGAGGTAGAACGCCCCCAAGGGGTCAATGGTCTCTAGTAGAGGTAAAGCACCCGGGGGATCAATGGTCTCTCGTAGAGGTAGAACACCCGGGACGGTTGAGGATCTCTTGTAGAGGTAGAGTACCCCGAGCGTTGATGGTCTCTCGTAGAGGTAGAGCACCAGGGGGGTCGACGATCTCTCGTAAAGGTAGAGCGCCCTCGAGGGATCAATGGTCTCTTGTAGAGGTAGAGCATCGGGGGGATCGATGTTCTCGCGTAGAGGTAGAGTGCCCCCGATAGATCGATGGTCTAGCGTAGAGGTCGACTGTCTCCAGGGGTTGACGATCTCTTGTAGAGGTAGAGCGTCCCAGGGGTCGATGGTCTCTTGTAGAGGTAAAGCACCCGGTGGGTCCATAGTCTCTCATAGAGGTAGAGTGCCCCCGAGGGGTCGATGACCACGCTTAAAGGCAGAGCACTGGGGGGTCGATGGCCTCGCGTGGAGGTAGAGCCCCCATGGGGGGGTCGACGGTCTTGCGTCAGCGTGTAATGCCTTACCTTGCTCGTTATCACAGGCGATTGTCTACGCCATCCAATATCAATAGGGTTTCCATTCTCTGTATCAACTCCTTAATGGATACTTCCTCTCTTTTTATTTATGCTAGGAATATTATCTCTGAAGATTTATTTTATACAGTTAGAGAATTTTATGAGGGGTGCCTTGCAGATGCTTTGGGAGCTTCAATTATTGGTCTTATTTCGAAGAAGGAAAATCCTATAACATTTGCTGATTTCAGGCCTATTAGTCGTTGTCAGGTCGTCTACAAAATTCTGGCAAAGATTATGGTTACTCGACTAGCAACTCTTTTACATAAGATCATCTCGCTTAATCTGGCTAGTTTTGTAGAAGGAAGACTCATTACTAAGAATATTGCTTTGGAAGAAGAATTATCGCAAAACCTGAATAAAAAGATCTAAATGTGCAAATGTAATTCTTAAGATCGATATGACAAAGGCATTTGATGGGGGTAGATTGGAACGATCTTTTAGCAAATCTAAGGGCATTTGGTTTTGATGAAGCTTGGACTTATCTTATTTTTATAGCTATTTCTTCTATGAAAATTTCTGTGAAAATAAA
>NW_019241206.1:0-1716 GCF_002742605.1 Olea europaea var. sylvestris | reverse complement strand
AATAAATTCGTCGTATCCTATCTGTACTTCCTCAAGTTTCGGTGCATTTAGCTGTCCCGAACAAAATTTTGTCATCATAGGGCAATCTTCAATTCTCAATAGATCAAGTGAAGGGAACACAACTTCATAATTATGAGAGCAAAACATGTTGAATCTTGGAAGTCCGAATAGTTCTATACGCCTCAATTCATGGAACACAATATTGCTAGCCGTTCCTTCTTTAACCACTTCTTCTTCTTCTTCTTCTTCTATTCCAAAGATTTCTTCAATTTCACTACAAAAACTGACACGCAGAGTTTCTAAAGCCACAAACGAGTTAATCATAGAAGTCGGGAATAAGTACTTCAACTTGCTACATGATTCAATATCAAGACGTTTCAAATTCTGGAAGACACGGATTCCTTTGGGAACCATCCTCGTAATGTGCACCAAGTAATCATCTTTCCTCAGGTATAATGATTTTAGTTGACCAAGTATGCTGATTTCTTCTTCATAGTCTTTATTAACATTTAGACCCTCAAAGTCAAATATGACATTTAGTGCCATACAACCCTTTACTGCAAGAGTTTCAAGATTTTGCAATAGTTTAATCGAACTGGATTGTGCAATGTTCACTACATTATCACAAATTCCCGCTTTCATGCTCCTTAATCTATTTGGAGATCCGAATGGCGTTTCCATGCTTAGCATCTTTTCTATGCTACCCAAATCGGAAATTTCCAGTCTCTTCATTTCAGGCAGCTCAACCTGTGAAATTCAGTTAATTGTATCAGCCAAAGTTCTCATCATAAAACTTCATCCACAGGTCAGTAATTATAAAAATTAAGAAAAGCTGAGCCATTCTACAAAAACTGACTGTAATTGATTTTACATCTATCCTAGTACGAAATTTTAAAAAAGTGAAGTTAACATCAGTTTTCCTAAATTCCCTTATTCTCCAGAATTGATGCAAGCACACAAAAGGAATGATCTATACATTACCTGGTTGAGCAATGTTCGACGAAGACCAACTGCATTTGGTTGAGATCTGAAGCTTATAAATCTACTCAAATCATCAAGTAAGACTTCTTTCAGCTTTGGGAACGAAAGCGGTTCCGTAATTTCATTTTCTTGCGTGTCCATTGAAATAACTTCTTCTAACGACCGACATGACCATAAATAAAGACTTTGGAGATTAACCATGCATTTTGCAACTGACTCCGAAAACAATCTTTTAATTTTAGCACAATCATAAACTATAATTTGTTTAAGGTTGTAGAACAGTGCAGGTTCCGAGACACCCCTCGTCACATGTTCCATCCTTGGAAGATTCCCATTCTGTATCGCCTTCAGATAATGCATATTCTCCAATGCCAGAGATTCCAAATTGCCGAACATGCCACTTGGAATGGAGCCTGCAGCATCAATAAGAAACTCAGAATCCAAACGGTGTAGCTCCAAACTCTTCAAGTTAATGAAACCATCTTCAACCAACTCAATGACTGGATTGTTCCAACCTTTCACTTCTGATAGAAAAAGTTCGTCACTTCTTCTCATTAATGACTTAATTCTAGGTTCCAAAATCATGTTTCGGTCAATATTTTGGAGCTTCAATTCCCTTCGAAAATCCCTATGAAAAGGATAAGACGGATCGATCCCACTTTTGTAGATTTGAAATCTTTCCAGCTTCTCGAGCTTCTCAGAGCACCCTTGTAATAATTTCAACAGAACCTGAGT
>NW_019241205.1:99149-105795 GCF_002742605.1 Olea europaea var. sylvestris | reverse complement strand
ACAATTTTTCATTAAATAATATTACATGTAAATCGAAAAAAAATTCTTCTTTTTCAACAACCAAATCTCCCAAAAAAAAAAAAAGAAGAAGCTTTTTTACCCATTAAAATTTGAAATAATAAAGGCCAAATGAGGGCTAAGTCTATTGAGGGACCTTTTGTTTAGGACTTAGACGTTATTATTATCCCCCCTCGCCCCACGGCCCATGCTTTTAGGTCGTTGAATGTTAATAAATCTTAACCAATAAATAAATAAATAAATTTCTAGGTTTCAATTTGAATTAACAAATAAATTAATAACATCTAATATATGTAATAAAAAAATCGATCACAGCCTTACTGATTTATTGAAGTTATATTATAGGTTGAGAACCAAGGCATGTAATTGATCCACACGGTTAGAACTCTATATACAAACCTTTTATTTTATTGATTACATGTTAATAACAATGGGTTAATTTTACAAACGGTCACTAAACTTACAAGAAAATTACAAAATGGTCAATGAAGTTTAAAACTTTCAGTAACAGTCACTTAAGTTTCGGGACACTTTCAGAAACAGACACTGAAGTTTAAAAACTTCTAGAAATAGTCACTATAGTTTAAAAACTTGTAAAAACGGTCACTAAAATTTAAAAACACTTTTTGGATTTTTTGGCTACTTTTGCGGCAACTTTTCGACCACTTCCGACCATCGATGCCATTGGAAAGCTCACAATGTCATCTCCAATTACAACCCAAAATCTCCTCGTAACTCTAAGAGATTCGATCGAAGAATCGCTGCAAAAGTCATCCAAAAAATCTGAAAATCAGGCGACTTTTGTGGTGATTTTCTAACGACTTCGAACCACCCAAAATCACCAAATTTTGATATCGTTGGAGAGCCCACAATGTTCTCTTCAATTACCACCCAAAATCTCTCCCAAACTCCAAAGGATTCGACCGGAATAAACCCACAAAGTCAGCTATCCAAAAGGCAAAAATCTGAGCAAATTTTTTGGGTTACACTTGAGGCAACTTTTTGGTAACTTCCAGTCACAAATACCATAGAATTTTGATACCGTTGAAAAGCTCACAATGTCTTCTTCAACTATCACAAAAAATCTCCCCCAAACTCCAAAGGATTCGGCCAGAATAAACCCACAAAGTTGGCTACCCGAAAAGGCGAAATCTGGGCAGATTTTTCAATTTTTTGGACGACTTTTGCGACAACTTTTCGGCAACTTCCGACCACCAAGAGCACAGGATTTTGATACCGTTGAAAAGCCCACAATCTCTTCTTCGATTATCACCTAAAATCTCCCCATAACCTGCACAAAGTCAGCATCCTGAATCTAGGTGGATATTCGCCATTTCAGGTAACCGACTTTGTGGGTTTATTCCGGCTGAATTCATTGGAGTTTGGAGGAGATTTTTTGTGGTAATTGAAGAAGACATTGTGAGATTTCCAAAGGTATCAAAATTCAATGGTATTGCTGAACCGAAGTTACCGGAAACTTGCCTCAAAAGTAGCCCAAAAAATCTAAAAAATTTGCCCAGATTTTTGCCTTTTGGATAGCCGACTTTGTGGGTTTATTCCGACTGAATCCTTTAGAGTTTGGGGGTGATTTTGGGTGGTAATTGAATAGAATATTATGGGCATTCCAACAATATCAAAATTCGGTGATTTTGGGTGGTTGAAAGTCGCCGGAGAATCACTGCAAAAGTCGTCCGATTTTCAGATTTTTTGGACGACTTTTGCGGTGATTTTTCGATCAAATCCCTTAGTGTTCGGGGGAGATTTTGGATAGTAATTGAAGAGGACATTGTAGGCTTTTCAACGGTATCAAAATTCTGCAGTCTTGGTGGTTGAAAGTATTTGGAAAATCAGCGCAAAAGTTGCCCAAAAAATCTGAAAATCTGGGCAGATTTTCAGATTTTTTGGGCGACTTTTGCACTTATTTTTCGGTCGAATCTCTTGAAGTTATGGGAAAATGTTAGATCGTAATTGAAAAGGACATTGTGAGCTTTCAAACAACATCAAAATTCGACGATATCGATGGTCAGAAATGATCGAAAAGTTGCCGCGAAAGTGACCCTAAAAGTTGAAAAAGTATTTTTAAACTTCTTGACCGTTTTTGAAAGTTTTTAAATTTCAGTGACCGTTTCTACAAATTTTTAAACTTCAGTTATCGTTTTTGAAAGCGCCTCGAAATTTAAGTGACCGTTACTGAAAGTTTTAAATTTTAGTGACCGTTTTGTAATTTTTGCGTAAGTTCAATGACTGTTTGTGAAATTAACTCTAATAACAATTCGTGAAAACAAAAATAATTACCCAAGACGAAATGTCATAATTGACCCCGCTAATACCCTCTAACATCTTCACTACTTGGGGGCATTTTTGGTCTATCCGCAGGTACAATTTCAACCCTAACCAATGCTATTTGAAACACGAACACAATTGCTTCCTCTGTGCTGGGATACCTCAACAGCTCTGTATCAAACACTCAAGTAGTCCAATGACTCCTATCATTACATATGACAGATTCAACTGACCTGATGAGCTGGATTACCCCTCCATCCTCTGCAAAGTGCATAGATAGCTTTCTAGAAAGAAGTTCAAGTAGCACAACTTCAAAGCTGTAGACATCAGAAGGTTGGGACACTTTCTTGGTTTGTGTGACTTCTAGAGAAAGGTACCAACAGATCGTGTAAACGGCAGTGGCATATGATCCATTAGTGTTGCCAACCCAAAATCTGAAACACAACCATATTGCTTTGCATTGAGGAAAATGTTTGAGGTTTTTACATATCCATGGAAGTGAGCAATGCCTCTTGCTGCACCAATTGTAATTCTTAGTCGGTTTCCCAATCTAATGAAATATGATTACCCTCTTTTTTTCCTGAAAAGATCACCAAAGGCACAAGTTTATAATTCGTTTCTGAAACATAGCATCTACAAACGATTGGAGCTTATCTTTAATATTATGTATAATAGCATAGCAAGTTTTAACTACTAAAAGTCATTGGCTCCATACAACTAATCAAATGTAAAAATTTAGCACCTTTGTACTTGCCATGTTCTCCAATCACACCAACATCAACAATCTCGGTCCAAAAACAGGCATTTTATGAGTGACCTTGTATTGCGATATTGCACCTGAGAAGCATGCAGATGTGATAGAGATAACTGAAAGATGAGGTCTTTCTATAAATAGAGATTGCATGCGAATGTAATATAGCTTTAACTTGTCCATATTTTATTAGTTCGTGTAGATACTGCATACAGAGCTAAATGCCTAAAACTAAGTTGGAAATATTCACAGGTCATTTGCACAATGGGATGGCGATATCCTGTATTCGTCAGTCTAATATCCTCTAACATCTTCACGATTTTGGACACTTTAGGTCTCCTTTTTGGGGTTTTTGTTACACAACTCATCGCTATTTTCAACGTCTTCACCATCTATTCCTCTATATTATTTGCAAGAAAGGTTTTGCTATCGTTAGGAAAACCACCAAGCTAGTAAACATGGACTCGACCAACTATCTATTAATCCAACCAAATGAACCGATGACTCGGTAGCTTACTACGTTTGATAATTATTCTTTTAACACTATTGTGAAAGCAGGGAGAAAAACATCGACGTATGAAATTTCCGAATTCATCATTATAGTATAAGCTTCAAAAAAATTATTACTTCGAATCGTGATCAACCATTTTCAATCATATATAAGTGAAAACCAAAACCAAACGTCATAAGTCATCACATGAAAACACACTTGAAATTCAATCATCGATCAAGAAGAAGTTCATAGTTAGAAGGCTAGGTAGCATATGAGCCAACCCTAATCCACCATGCCTAATCCCTCACTTCTCCAGATTCTCTTGATTCGAAAATTATATACACCTTTCATATTAGTATCAATTTTCTCTTTTACCCTTTTATGCCAAAAATAGTTTTATTTTCTGCTTTCTGATTTGACTTTTTTCATAATTTTAAAATAGATAAAACAGACTGTTTTAATCTAAAGAAGTTAAGTTTCTAGTATCTTTTTGTACAAAGTAATTTTATCTTATATTTGTGAAAATTGTTTTCTCATTTAAAAATAGATGAAATATGATTAAAATATAATTAACTTCGAAAATGAACTAAAAAATTATAAAACCTCTGATACCAATTTTATTGCATGTTTATTATTATGATAACAAATTTCTAAAACCCTTTTTTTTTTCTTTTTTTTTTTTTTTTGGGTGAAGGAATCATTCCACTAAATCAAAAGATAAAATATTTAATAGTTAAATTGTTCTAAATTATATATTTATATTGATTTGTTACGTATTCATTAATTAAATTTATTTTAACACTTTTATGACTTGACAAAATTGACATCTTACACATTGATTACACGAAAAATCCAATTTACAACCAATTAAGCATTTTTAATTTCTCATCAATTTAGAAGACGACACAATTATTATACTTAATAGTGTGGAAATGTATTATCATGTAATTTAATCTACCAGTTCTGTCCCCTTAGAAACAGCAACTAATGAGGCTGACCAGAATGAGAATGAGCCTGATTTGACTGAATCTGATCAAGGTGATGACTTAATTCAACCCCTAGATTAGTACCAGCTCACTAGAGATAGGGATAGAAGGCAAATTAGACCACCTGCTAGGTTTAATAGTGATGACTTTGTGTCTTTGTTCACTTACCAAGAAGAAATTGAATCTGAACCTATTTCCTATCATGAAGCCTTGAAATCTAAAGATTCTAAACGGTGGTTGAGTGCTATGGAAGAAGAAATGTCTTCCTTATACAAGAATGAAACTTGGGAATTCGTTGACAAACCAAAGGATAAGAAACTAGTTGATTGCAAGTGGATTTATAAAATAAAGGAAGGGGAAGGTGGCACTAATAATATTAGATACAAAGCTAGACTAGTTGCCAAGGGTTTCACACAAAAGGAGGATGTGGACTATGATGAGATTTTTTCCCCCGTGGTCAAATATACAACTATAAGATGTATTCTTGCTTTAGCTATACAATTTAAATGGAAACTTGATCAACTGGATGTAAAAATTGCTTTTCTTTATGGTGAATTGGATGAAATTATCTACATGAATCAGCCTTTAGGATTTATAAAAGGAAATCCTGAAAAAATTGTGTTTACTGAAAAAATCTTTATATGGCCTAAAACAAGCTCCAAGACAATGTTCCTGAATTAGAAAGAAACTTAGTGTCTCTAGGAATGTTGGATGACATGGAGTTTGACATAAAATCGGGTGAATGACAGATAAACATCTTTAGGGATAGTGATTTAATCATTTCTATCCCAGAAAGACATGGTTGATACTTTCTAAATGCAAAATCCTTACTTGGATTTTCAGCAACAGCTTTAGATGATAAAAATAATCATGCAAAATTGTGGCATTGTAGACTTGGTCACAATGGGTTGAAAGGGTTAAAGGCTTTACATAATAAAGGTGTATTTGGAAAACTAAACATTGGTGACTTGTCTAATTGTGAACAATGTTTGGTAGGAAAACAAGTTAAGTTACCTTTTTCCGCAAGTACTCATAAATCAAAGCAAATTCTAGAATACTTACATGCTGATTTGTGGGGTTCTTCATCTACCCCTACATTGTCTGGTTATAAATATTACTTGTTGATTGTTGATGATTTTTCAAGGAAAATCTGGGTTTTTCTATTAAAAACCAAAGATGAAACTTTTACTATTTTCAAAGATTGGAAAACTCAAATTGAAAATCAAACTGACTTGAAAATCAAGACTTTAAGAACAGACAATGGTCTAGAATTTTGCAACTATGAGTTTGATAATTTATGTAAAGAACAAATCAAACTGACTTGAAAATCAAGACTTTAAAAACAGAAAATAGTCTAGAATTTTGCAACTATGAGTTTGATAATTTCTATAAAGAACATGGCATTTTAAGACACAAAACTGTAACCTACACACCCCAACAAAATGGCATTGCAGAAAGGATGAATAGGACTATATTAAATAAGGTTAGATGCATGCTTTTAAGTTCAGGCCTACCCAAATTATTTTGGGGTGAAGCTGTAAAAACTACTGCATATTTGATTAATCGAAGTCCTACAAGTGCTTTAAACTATGATGTGCCTGAATCTGTGTGGACACAAAAGCCTGTTACTTATTCTTAGTTGAAAACATTTGGATGTTCTGCATTTGCTCATCAAAACATAGGGAAACTTGAACCTAGATCTGTTAAGTGTGTGTTTTTGGGCTATGCTGAAAATGTTAAAAGATATAGGTTGTGGGTTTATGGGGAAAAGGGTTATAAAGTAATAATAAGAAGGGATGTGGTCTTTAATGAATCATGTATGCCATGTTTGGAAGGGAAGAAAAAAGGAACTTAACTGAAAATGATGTCCAAATTGAGGTGGAGCCTACTAAAATTGATGATATCAGTTCTGCCCCTCTAGAAACTGAATGTACAGAGGCTGACCAGAATGAGAATGAACCTGATTTGACTGAATTTGATCAAGGTGATGACTTAATTCAACCCCTAGATTAGTACCAGCTCACTAGAGATAGGGATAGAAGGCAAATTAGACCACCTGCTAGCTTTAATAGTGATGACTTTGTGTCTTTGTTCACTTACCAAGAAGAAATTGAA
>NW_019241205.1:97121-98854 GCF_002742605.1 Olea europaea var. sylvestris | reverse complement strand
CAATTTAAATGGAAACTTGATCAACTGGATGTAAAAATTGCTTTTCTTTATGGTGAATTGGATGAAATTATCTACATGAATCAGCCTTTAGGATTTATAAAAGGAAATCCTGAAAAAACTGTGTTTACTGAAAAAATCTTTATATGGCCTAAAACAAGCTCCAAGACAATGTTATAAAAGATTTGATTCATTTGTCTTGAAACTTGGGTTTAGTAGAAGCAATTATGATACATGTCTTTATTGTAAAGGAAGTGGTGGTAAAGATTCTTTGTATCTTGTGCTTTATGTTGATGATATGCTTCTTGCTAGTGGCAATAAAGCTGAAATTGATGATATCAAACACAAACTAAAATCAAAATTTGATATGAAGGATCTTGGTTCTGCTAGGAAGATACTTGGCATGCATATTAAAAGAAATGAAAAATCTGATTCTTTGATTTTATGTCAAGAAAAATATGTGAATAAGATTCTTAAGAAGTTTAATATGTTTGATTGTAAGCCTGTGACTTTACTCCTTGCTAATCACTTTATTCTAACATCTGATTCATGCCCTAAAACTGAAGATGAACTTGAAAGAATGTCTAAAATACCTTATGTCAATGCTATTGGTTCAATCATAATTGAAAATCAAACTGACTTGAAAATCAAGACTTTAAGAACAGACAATGGTCTAGAATTTTGCAACTATGAGTTTGATAATTTATGTAAAGAACATGGCATTTTAAGACACAAAACTGTAACCTACACACCCCAACAAAATGGCATTGTAGAAAGGATGAATAGGACTATATTAAATAAGGTTAGATGCATGCTTTTAAGTTCAGGCCTACCCAAATTATTTTGGGGTGAGGCTGTAAAAACTACTGCATATTTGATTAATCGAAGTCCTACAAGTGCTTTAAACTATGATGTGCCTGAATCTGTGTGGACACAAAAGCCTGTTACTTATTCTTACTTGAAAACATTTGGATGTTCTGCATTTGCTCATCAAAACATAGGGAAACTTGAACCTAGATCTGTTAAGTGTGTGTTTTTGGGCTATGCTGAAAATGTTAAAGGATATAGACTGTGGGTTTATGGGGAAAAGGGTTATAAAGTAATAATAAGAAGGGATGTGGTCTTTAATGAATCATGTATGCCATGTTTGGAAGGGAAGAAAGGGAACTTAACTGAAAATGATGTCCAAATTGAGGTGGAGCCTACTAAAATTGATGATATTAGTTCTGCCCCTCTAGAAACTGAATGTACAAAGGCTGACCAGAATGAGAATGAGCCTGATTTGACTGAATCTGATCAAGGTGATGACTTAATTCAACCCCTAGATGAGTACCAGCTCACTAGAGATAGGGATAGAAGGCAAATTAGACCACCTGCTAGGTTTAATAGTGATGACTTTGTGTCTTTGTTCACTTACCAAGAAGAAATTGAATCTGAACCTATTTCCTATCATGAAGCCTTGAAATCTAAAGATTCTAAACGGTGGTTGAGTGCTATGGAAGAAGAAATGTCTTCCTTATACAAGAATGAAACTTGGGAATTCGTTGACAAACCAAAGGATAAGAAACTAGTTGATTGCAAGTGGATTTATAAAATAAAGGAAGGGGAAGGTGGCACTAATAATATTAGATACAAAGCTAGACTAGTTGCCAAGGGTTTCACACAAAAGGAGGGTGTGGACTATGATGAGATTTTTTCCCCCGTGGTCAAATATACAACTATAAGATGTATTCTTG
>NW_019241205.1:64168-96813 GCF_002742605.1 Olea europaea var. sylvestris | reverse complement strand
CTTAAGAAGTTTAATATGTTTGATTGTAAGCCTGTGACTTTACCCCTTGCTAATCACTTTATTCTAACATCTGATTCATGCCCTAAAACTGAAGATGAACTTGAAAGAATGTCTAAAATACCTTATGTCAATGCTATTGGTTCAATCATGTACTTAATGATTTGCACCAGACCTAATTTGGCATTTAGTATTAGTATTTTGAGTAGATTCATGGGGAATCCTGGTGAAACACATTGGGAAGCCTTAAAATGGTTAATGAGATACTTAAAAGGTTCATCCAACCTAGGTTTGATGTTTAAAATGAATAAAGAGGGGGTAATTCTAAAAGGTTATACAGATTCAGATTTTGCTGAAAATAGAATGGTGAAACACATTGGGAAGCCTTAAAATGGTTAATGAGATACTTAAAAGGTTCATCCAACCTAGGTTTGACGTTTAAAATGAATAAAGAGGGGGTAATTCTAAAAGGTTATACAGATTCAGATTTTGCTGGAAATAGAAACAATAGAAAATCCACTTCATCTTATTTTTACACTTTGTATGGCATTGTGATAAGCTGGAAATCTCAGTTGCAGAAAATTGTTGCTCTATCTTCCACCGAGGCTGAATATATTGCAGCCACTGATGCCATCAAAGAAGGCATCTGGCTGCATGGTTTGCTAAATGAACTTGGCTTTGTAGATACTAATCCAATTCTGTTTTCTGATAATCAAAGTGCAATCCATTTGAGTAAAAATCCAATGTTCCACAGTAGAACAAAACATATTGATGTTAAATACCATTTTATAAGGGATATTATTTCAAAAGGGTTGCTGAAAATAAATAAGATTTGTACCTTGAACAACGCCTCAGACATGGGAACTAAAGTAATACCTTTAAACAAATTTGAAAACTGTTTGAAGATATTATCTATTGATTCTTTATATTGAATGTACAGGTACAACCGAGCATATGAAACTATAAATGCTAGTTAAGCTCATGGCTGCACTATATGCCTTAAAATTATGGAAGTAAGGTGGAGATTGTTGGGAGTCGAACTGCTGATCACTTTTGATTTAAATTGTGCTTCCACAATTTTAACTAAAAGCGTGTTTTGTAAAGTGACACTTTACTAATGGAAGGAGTTAACTAGATTGTGACACGTGTTGATCTCTTGGCCGTTGGATCTGATTCTAGATCATTCTATGCATTTAACCCTAAATGGTTTGGGTGGCTGTTGGTTTTTCATTCTACTCCATTCGGCTTCTTGAGTTCGAGGGTTTTGAGTCGCCTTTCTTTCTCTCTCGATGAATCTCTCATTTTGGCTCCATTTTTGAGTGATTTTCAAAACTCTTTCTTGAATTAATCCATGATATGTTATAGATCTCCAACCTGGTGAACTGCCGTGTTGAGTTCATGGAAACCTGAGTGGTTTCATGTGATGTGCAGTCGGGTTTGATGAAGTCTTGGTGATTTCTTGTGTTTCCTGTGTGGAATAGCTTACATATTGTATAATGACTTGTGAAGTCATGTGATTCTTGAATGACAGTTCCTGTGACTTAATTGTCTGAGTGATCTATGCGTGGTTTCTTTGTGAACCGTGGTCTACCTTGGTGAATCCTTATGAGATAAGTCTTTGTGACTTGTATATTGTAATATTTTGAAACATTGTATACTTACTGCCTGATTTTGGGGGTCTTATAGTGCAACCGAGCTGAATCCATTCATAGTGGATGCTCAACAGGGGATTAGGCACTTGTGCTAAACCTCTGGGGCTTCGGCCGAAAAAATCATTGTGTTCATTATTGTTGTACTTTTATTTTCTGCATTTCTTGGTTCGGTTTCTATGAATGTTGGTTAATTTTGAGTGTCTCGACATTTCAACAACTTCAAAGCTGTAGACATCAGAAGGTTGGGACACTTTCTTGGTTTGTGTGACTTCTAGAGAAAGGTACCAACAGATCGTGTAAACGGCAGTGGCATATGATCCATTAGTGTTGCCAACCCAAAATCTGAAACACAACCATATTGCTTTGCATTGAGGAAAATGTTTGAGGTTTTTACATATCCATGGAAGTGAGCAATGCCTCTTGCTGCACCAATTGTAATTCTTAGTCGGTTTCCCAATCTAATGAAATATGATTACCCTCTTTTTTTCCTGAAAAGATCACCAAAGGCACAAG
This sequence comes from Olea europaea var. sylvestris, assembly GCF_002742605.1. Taxonomy (NCBI): domain Eukaryota; kingdom Viridiplantae; phylum Streptophyta; class Magnoliopsida; order Lamiales; family Oleaceae; genus Olea; species Olea europaea. Next base: position 94,651 of record NW_019241205.1, on the reverse strand, counting down.
TTTATAATTCGTTTCTGAAACATAGCATCTACAAACGATTGGAGCTTATCTTTAATATTATGTATAATAGCATAGCAAGTTTTAACTACTAAAAGTCATTGGCTCCATACAACTAATCAAATGTAAAAATTTAGCACCTTTGTACTTGCCATGTTCTCCAATCACACCAACATCAACAATCTCGGTCCAAAAACAGGCATTTTATGAGTGACCTTGTATTGCGATATTGCACCTGAGAAGCATGCAGATGTGATAGAGATAACTGAAAGATGAGGTCTTTCTATAAATAGAGATTGCATGCGAATGTAATATAGCTTTAACTTGTCCATATTTTATTAGTTCGTGTAGATACTGCATACAGAGCTAAATGCCTAAAACTAAGTTGGAAATATTCACAGGTCATTTGCACAATGGGATGGCGATATCCTGTATTCGTCAGTCTAATATCCTCTAACATCTTCACGATTTTGGACACTTTAGGTCTCCTTTTTGGGGTTTTTGTTACACAACTCATCGCTATTTTCAACGTCTTCACCATCTATTCCTCTATATTATTTGCAAGAAAGGTTTTGCTATCGTTAGGAAAACCACCAAGCTAGTAAACATGGACTCGACCAACTATCTATTAATCCAACCAAATGAACCGATGACTCGGTAGCTTACTACGTTTGATAATTATTCTTTTAACACTATTGTGAAAGCAGGGAGAAAAACATCGACGTATGAAATTTCCGAATTCATCATTATAGTATAAGCTTCAAAAAAATTACTACTTCGAATCCGGATCAACCATTTTCAATCATATATAAGTGAAAATCAAAACCAAACGTCATAAGTCATCACACGAAAACACACTTGAAATTCAATCATCGATCAAGAAGAAGTTCATAGTTAGAAGGCTAGGTAGCATATGAGCCAACCCTAATCCACCATGCCTAATCCCTCACTTCTCCAGATTCTCTTGATTCGAAAATTATATACACCTTTCATATTAGTATCAATTTTCTCTTTTACCCTTTTATGCCAAAAATAGTTTTATTTTCTGCTTTCTGATTTGACTTTTTTCATAATTTTAAAATAGATAAAACAGACTGTTTTAATCTAAAGAAGTTAAGTTTCTAGTATCTTTTTGTACAAAGTAATTTTATCTTATATTTGTGAAAATTGTTTTCTCATTTAAAAATAGATGAAATATGATTAAAATATAATTAACTTCGAAAATGAACTAAAAAATTATAAAACCTCTGATACCAATTTTATTGCATGTTTATTATTATGATAACAAATTTCTAAAACCCTTTTTTTTTCTTTTTTTTCTTTTTTTTGGGTGAAGGAATCATTCCACTAAATCAAAAGATAAAATATTTAATAGTTAAATTGTTCTAAATTATATATTTATATTGATTTGTTACGTATTCATTAATTAAATTTATTTTAACACTTTTATGACTTGACAAAATTGACATCTTACACATTGATTACACGAAAAATCCAATTTACAACCAATTAAGCATTTTTAATTTCTCATCAATTTAGAAGACGACACAATTATTATACTTAATAGTGTGGAAATGTATTATCATGTAATTTAATCCATTCAGAAATCACTTCTTCTAAAAGTATTTTCCTTGTTTCAATGTCCCGTGCATATTCATATCCCAAGAACTTGTTAATTGTCCAACAATTTTTCTCTCAAATTAAGCGCCACATAACATGACACGACACAATATTTAATAACATTATTTTTAAAAAATTAAAAAAAGAAGCAATATGGCAACATCGTATAAAAATGCATAATTTCTTTTCTAAAGAGATTTTTGAATTTTTTACAGTTTCAGAACTATTTTTAAGAATAGAAAAAACTTGTTTCAGATAATATTGTTTTACGAGTTTTCGTAAACCCTAGTTGTAGAATGTGGTAAAGTTAGAGATCTACCGCATATAGGAGATACCGTATTTTCCTATGAGAAATCCCTAAAGATAGATCGACTTATTCTCTAGATAAATGGAGCTTCACATGGTAGATGTCATCTTTTATACATTTGTTGTTTGGCTACCAGTCTAAGAATCTAGTATGGGAGGGTGGAGATTGCCTCCCGGGGCACAACTCAACTGGTGGATCGATCAACATTAGCTTGCTTCCAGCGGCAGGGTGGAGAGTTCGATTCCTGGTGGAAACATGTGGCCAAAAATTTGGTATGGAGCAACACTGTGGAGGAGGGTCTCTTGTGCGCAGAAGTGTACAGTTAATGGGGGAACCTATGATCCAGTTGAGGCATAACCCGCGATTTACCCCCTCCAAGGTTCTAGGGGCATGGGTCTTGGAGGTTCAGGATTTAGTCTGGTGTAAGTTGGGATACCTGGATATCAAAAAATATATATATATATATATTATGGAAGGGTGGAGAAATCCAGCTTTGCTTGAGGCTGCCGCGTCAAGGGTTGGAATCCTGAAATATGGATTTGGCTCTTGGGTAAGTGCAAGTGTACAAGCAGCCTTCCACCCTGTACCCTTGGAGGCATAACCTGCGATTTACCTCTCTCACGATACTCCAGCGCAGGGGCAGTGGGGGACCTTTAAGGTTGTGATTCAACCTTTAGTATGAAAGTGTAAAAAGATGAAAAAATAAAAATGATGTCGAAAATTCAGATTATGATGACGTGTGTAACTATTTTTTAGTTACCTCAAGAGAACATTGCAGTATGCGATCTAATTCATGTCTCAAAATCCTTTCAAACATAAGGTTTTTGCAACACCAATCAAGTTTGTTATCCATACTCAAAAAGAAGTACAACAGAATTTTGCATTTACCAAAGAACGAATTGCATTAAGTTTCATCCAAAAAACAATAAAACTTCAAAGCCAAATATCATTTCATGACTTCTGCTATAACAAAAGTTACATAAATTACCTTTGTTTGATGTGATATTCCGATCAAAATGAATCGAGCACCTCAACAATTTTGTCACAACAGCAAGGTAACTTTTGTGCGTGTCTCAACTTAGTCACCTAATCTAGAAAAAAATTAATCTAATCACCTAATTTAGCTTACGTATTTATCCCTCAAACATATCAAATGTAATTAAAATTAACTTATGCACCGATGAGGCAAATGGAATGCACTATTTCCAAACATAAATTAATTATTTCTACAAAAAACGACATTAAGTCATACAAGACGAAACAAATTAAAGATTACAAAGTTCAAAATACGTTTTTCTTTTAAAAAAGAAATAAGTTCAAACAAAGAAAAGCCACTAAAACGACCATCCAAATTAATAATAACTCCTAGGAAAAGGTTTTGAATTGTCAAAATCTGTAAGTTTCAATAATTAATAATGCCGTGGATAAAGGTAATGACTTCTTGACTTAAACCCCACCCATATCTCTAATTGATCTGTATTTCCAGAAAAGATTCTCCAAAAGTTTATGTACTTTTAGGAAAAATAATATTGGATTCCACAAGATATATCGTTAATAAATTGAGTAGTAGTTGTGATTATATTGTTGAAATTAATGTTTCAGTATGATTGAATACAAAAATGCAACTTTTAATTTTACATAAACAGAGGCTTAAAAACCCAATTAGACACTTAAATTTTGGGTAAAAAATACAATCACTCAACTTACAACGAAGTTCCGTGCTACCAAGTGAACATTATTTTATTTCAAAGTGATCCCTAAAAAGTCACATTTTTGCTCTCATCTGAATTTATTTCGTTTAATAAAGGAATGCATGACACAGAAGACCTCCACCTTGGTGCCATGCCTCATTATCTTTTACCATTCAATGAAATTATGCCCATGTACATGTTAGGCTTCGATGAAAAATATAGACCTACCTATGCATAAGGAGCTTGCAGAAGATGATATTTAAATAATATATATGTCGTCGTCATGTTATTTGACACCATAGTTAAGTCATCCAAATATCTAGATAAAAACTAGTCATCATAATTTTGCGGCACAAAATGTCTTCAAACTTTTTTTTATTGCAATTATCTAGTTAGATGAGATTTCCTTCTCAATTTAGACATTTTTCCCTAATAAACTCCTCTTAGAAATGAACAGGAAACATATGAGAAAATAAATATCATAACAATTAAGTAATGAGTTCATATGGATAACGATGGCTTGAACCAAAAAAAAAAAAAAAAAAAAATTGGACTTTTCAACTTGACTTGACTTGATCACCAATTGATCTTTGATTTCAGAACAGAATTATCCAAAAATTTATATATTTATATTTACGAACCCAATTACACGATTACATTTTGGGTAAAAAACACCAAGAGTCACTCGACTTATGGTGATGTTTAATGTTAGCCAGTGAACTTTATTTTGTTTCAAAGGTGGTCATGGAAATTTGCTTTTGGTTTTGATTTTTGTCATGGTTAAAATTAGTTACATTAGCTGAAGGAATGTGTGTCACGGAAGACCTCAACATTGGCGTTGTAAGATTGTCATTCGCCATATCACACATTTCATTTTTAAAAACTAACCAAATTGGAACAAGTAACTAAACTAAAACAAATGTGAACTTAAGTGAGTAAATTGAAAAAAAAATAAAAAAATTCCGTTGATTAACATGGAAAAACTAGACCATCCCTACAAGGGGCCAATGTTGAAGATATTTATTTAAATGATGTATTTTATATCTTCTAACCGTTTAAAATTTTAAATTAGGTGATTTGACACTCAAGTTAAGTCATTTGAATATCTACAAAATTTGTACTCATTGTGATTTGAAGGCGCGAAATATCTTCAAACACCCTTGCTTGGTAACCTTTTTTTTTTTTTTTTTTAAACATTATTTTAAATATTGATTTTTTGAAGAATGTATTGTTAAAAAGTAAGGAAATTTTTTGAATTTATGTGTAGAATATTTTATTGTGTAAATGTGTGATTGAAAATGAATTTATTAAACAAATGAGTTTTGAAATAATGAGCAACAAACTTATTTAGTTTGACGAAATTCTTTTACTGTAATTTGGACAATTTTTTTTTTCAATAAATGCTCTGAAATAATGAACCGCTAACAGGTGAGAAAATAAATGGCATACGTGTTAAATAAATGATTTTCAATAGATATTGATGGCTTGAAAAAGCATATGGACTTTTTCGTAACAAAAACAAATACGAAGACTTGACTTTGGTTTTTATTTATGGAAAAGAATCACATATAAATTTGCAGTTGAGCTTCAAATTATAAAGACCTTTATCTCCATAAATATTTACAAAAGAAACCATTCTGATTTCCGTACATTGTGAATGGATAATATTTCTAGGGTTGATTCAGTTAAGGCCATTATTATAAGAATTGGATCGAAACAATTGGCTCCACCAAGCAAAATTGAAGATGTATAATAGTATGTAGCATTGTCGAAAGTTCTTCTGTAATTAAGATAGCTGAAATCACGTCAATTTTCATTAATAGTGAATGACAAATTTATGCATTATAGTTACTCAATTAAGACAACTGCTATAAAAATTGGATCAAACAGATTGGTTCAACCTGTAAAACAAGAGTTGAAAAGAAACTGGTCCATGTAATTTTGTGAAAATTGAAAATTTTAAAAATTGATAAAATAATCAAGGAATCAACATTATCATCTATTTTTAATTTTATCAGTTATTCAAGTCCTACTTCGTTAAAAAATATAAAATCACTTATTTGTTTATTTATTTTTTGATCACAACTTTTACATTGATTCGATCATTTGAGTATGTTCTCTCTACTTTTTTCGCATCAATGCTAGTGCTTATTGAACATAACTTAAGACGCTAATTCAAGCCAAAATTTATTTTATTGAGAAAATGCGTGGTTGAAAATGAGTTTTATGGGGTTTAAACAAGGGCTTGATATTACGTAGGACTCTAATTTGTGCCAAAGTTCATAATGAAATTCACAATCAATAACTTTGATTCGCATGACAAAACTAGTAAATATGATATATGAGATTATCATGTAAACTTATAATTTGGAATTGAACAGCAAATTAATGTGAAATCTTTTCCCCCAATAAAAGCTAAAAATCAATAAGGTGATGAAGTCAAGTCTTCAACGTGTTTTTTTTTTTCTCCCCCTAAAATGTCCAAACTCTTTCCAAGCCATCAGTATAAATTGGAAATCATATAGGAATTCATAGATATAACAAGTACGACATATTTTTCTCATAGGTTCAATGTTCATTTCTTTGAGCAGTTTATTAGGGAAAAACTATCCAAATTACAAGAGAATTTTGGAGATTTTCGTGCCCTGAAGTCACAATGAATACCACTGATCTAAAAGACTAAATTGTTAGAATGGGCAAAATACAATCATTTAAATAATATCTTCAATGTTCCCCCCTTGTAGGCACGATCTAGCTAACATTAAACTTCATCGTAAGTTGAGTGAATATTTTTGTTGTTTTTTACCCAAAATATAAGTGCATAATTGGGTTCCTAAGTATATAAATTTTTGGGAAATTCTTTTATAAAAATAAAGACCAATTGGGTGATACAAAGTCAAGTCTTCCTTTTGTCCTTTATACAAGAAGTTATAACCATTTTTCCTAGCCAACGGTATTGATAGGAACTCAATGATTTAAAAAGCATGACATTAAAGTCATGACCATTTTTTTCTCATTTGTTTGCAGATCTATGAGAAATTATTAAAGAAAAATTGTCTAAATTATAATAAGGAAATTTCTTCTAACTAGAGAACTGCAATATGAAAAGTTCAAAGATATTTTGTGCCTCAAAATTATAATGATTAATACTTTTATATATAGCATTTAAAAATTATTTTCCACAAACCACTCTCGTATAGAAAAATTTATGTTTTTCATTAAAGCATAAGATGTACGTGTGCACAATTTCATTGAATGTGTAAGGAAGGAACTCAATCCAAAATATTTATTTGTTCTAGTACCATATTGGACTATTTGATAAAAAATTCTATGATATTAAAGTGTCATACATGTATCAACTCTTCCATAGTTAGAGTTAATAAAAACTATTAGTCACTCAACTAAAGTGAAAGTTGATGTTAGCCACTAGATTGTATTTTGTATCAATTTTGTCATTGAAGTATACTTCTTGTTTCCTATTAATCAATTTATTTATTTATTTATTTTATATGATTTTCAAACGGAATGTGCAAATAATGAATGGAAATCTGACATGGCACCTAGGAGGTGGAGGTCTTCCATGCCACTCATTCCTTTATAACATGTAAATAAATTTTACTGAAGAACAAAAGTCAAATTTTAGTGATCACTTTGCAATAAAACAAAGTTCATTAGGTGACATGGAAGTTCACCATAAGTTAAGTCATCATCTCTGTTTTTTTTTTATCAAACAAGTAAGCGTGTAATTGGACTCCTAATCCTATGTTTGTGTAAAATTATAAGTTACTTTTTTTCTATTCAATTGAAGTTAAAAATTAATTTCAACCATATAGCTACAATTATAAGTTACTTTTTTTCTATTCAATTGGAGAATCTTATCTAGAAATAAAGACCAATCGACACCAAAGGATGGGGTTTAATAGCTTCTCCAAGAGATTTTTTATTTACAAAGATTTAATGCTTAAAAATAAGTTTCAATAGATCTTTATTTTAACCTTTTAAAATAGAGAGTATGTTTGTCTCTTTGAATTTGAAGAGTAAAACTCTTTCTATTCTTAATGTACAATGATTACATTTCACAAGTCGTAAATTTCAATACTATAATTTTAAAAAATATTCAAAGCGCATTTAAATTGATTAACCATTGACATATAAAAATTTTCGTTAAATAAAATATGAGAAGAAATCAGTAAATTTAGATAGTCTCTTTGAGCATATTTAAATTTGCAGAGTGAAAATTTTTATACATTCCAACAATATTCTTTTTTTTTTTAATTGCAGAAAGATATAATGACGGGAGAAACCCAATGTGGGTAAAACTTCGGGCCCAAGTCAGTAGGAATCCACTATAAACGAAAACGAAACTTACAATCAGCCAGACTCAACCTACACTGGTTTTTCTAACATCCTAAACATAGTTTCCCCAAGGCCTTCTTGGAATGCGTGATCCTGCACTAACTCTCGGCACCTAGCCCTCCTGGATTGCGTGTTACACCAATTTTCGAGTCTTGATTTTGTCTATCTCCTGTGGATTCATGAGAACCGCCCGTTCTCTAATGATCGGGACTCCGATCTCCTTCCTTAATCTCCAAGAATCAACAAAGGCACTAGAAGGTAGTGTTGTGGTGTTTGGTGAATGTTGATTTGATATTTTTCATGTAATTGCTCAAATCAAATATGGGGTTGAATGAGAGAATTAAAGTGTAGAAGAGTTTTCTTCAATTTCAATACCTTGAGAGCACAACTCAAAATCGGCGCGATTTTTCTCATATATGTGTATTTGGATATTTTTGGTTGGGTTAAAATGTCGAAAAAAGGAAAATATGGTTTTATGGTAACACTGTCACTCGAGCGAAAAGCAAGCGACATTGTTTCGCTCGAGAAATGTGGGGGCGAGAAGCGAGCGACGACCATTCTATTTTTGTCGCTCGAGCGACCACTTGGCAAGCAACTGGCAAAATTTTAATGACATATCTTGCCCTATTTCATAGCTCGAACTCTAGCACAATTTTCCAAAATTGTAACTGAGTCCCTCATCTTTTACACATGTACATAATGACCCCTAACATTTAATTATTGACAAATTGACCCCAAACTTTTGAACATTTACAATTTTACTCTTTTGTTCACAGAATAGCCAACACAAAATCTAACAAACTCCCCCTTTAGCATTCTATGACAAAACTAAATTACAACAGTATGAACTACAATGACAATCCAATACACTGACTCAACTCACTGTTGCTTTGTCATCTTTCAACCTGTCTCCTGAAATCACAACTCACATACACAGTGTAAAAGCACGAGAAACAGTAATATAAGCAAACATAAAAGATAAAGAGTCATGAATAGCCATAACATTATACCAATATGCTAGATTAAGAGATAATATCAATGTAAATCAAACCACCAAAAACATACATCAATAGTGCAAAACATCAATACATAATCCAGCAAAAATATCAATAGTACATTATAAAAGTACTTCATCATTATAAATCCCAAAAATTAACACCATCATCTCCACCATCCACGTCCTCAGAAACCTTAGCGTCAGACTCATAATCCCAATGCTCGCACATCCATCGAATACTATGCTAAACAAGAGCAATAGCCCCTCGCAATGTAGTAAACTCCACAGTATGACGCTCGAAAGCAGCTCGTAACTGAGTAATGTCGGCCATCATGCGGCCTTCTGCTCAATGAGAATCGACATCTGACCCATAAGCGCAACAGTGGGGTCAATAGGAACAGTAGCCAGAGCAAGCTGGTCGAGTGGTAGAATGGAAGTAGAAGAAGAGGGAATATCTGAAGTGGACAGAGGAACATCGAAAGGAGGTAGAGGAATAGCTGAGAAATTAGCAAGTAAAGCACCCAAAGGATCAACAGGCACTGTCGGGTCAACAGGCTCAGCTGGCTGAGCAAGAGCAGATGCAGAGGTAGAAGAAGTGATATGTGACCTACTTTGAGAAATGGTAGTGTGCCCTATGGGACGAAACACTCGTCGTGAGACCCCATCGGGAAATGAAGCTCCAAGTGATGTCACCAAGCGGTGGATCAAGCAAGCATAAGACAGACCAATCCGATGATCGAAAGTGCGAAAGGTACGCAGAATGTGTTGGAAAATGAAGATACGTAGGTCAATCAAATCCCCATGCAGTAAAGCAAAAAGAAACCTTGCCTTTTCCATAGGTAGGGAAGAAGTGTGAGAGACGGGCCACAGATTTGTACACACAATGCGCAACAAAATCTGCCTATCAGTGGAGAGCAAACCAGTGTGGATCACCTCAGGCCCACCTCCCAAAGGGCTATTAAACAAAGTGGACCGAACCAGAGAATCGACCGGAATAGAATCAGGAGAGAGATATGGATAAACGGGGTGAATGACCCGGGGAACATGTATGAAACTGGAAATAACATCTGGTGAAACCCTAAGGGTTTGACCTTGAAGGAACACCCGGAAGGAAGAACCACTAATGTCATGGATGTTCGCATAGAACTCCTAAACAAAAAGACTATGCGGGGGACTTAACCCAATCAGTAAGGATTCCTAACCTCGAGAAGTAAAGATAGCTGCCACATCAGGGGATAGGTCGAATAGAGTAACCTCACGCTCTATGAGGACAGGACGACGGGAAAACTTGTTCCCAAAGACTTCTTGAGCAGTAGAGAAAATGAATCGAGAACGACTAAACGAACCCGATCTACTACCAGGCTGAGTTGTGGTCCTAGCCCTCTTGGGTGCCATCTGCAATGCAAGATATAGAAGATAAATCAATCCCCAAGGAAAACGAAGTAATGGAGACACATGATTATACAAGCCCTAAAGGGTAATCATACACAAGTCCGAGGACAATGACCAAGACGGAAGTGACGTGAACTAGACATGAACAAGATCAAGATGAGATTTTGACACACATAAAAACTTCCAATATTTATTAAGAATTGATGAGTCCTATTTCAAACAACCCTCCAAACGTAGGACATGCAATAACGGAGAAGTGTAAGCACCGATTTGTTAGGTGATTGGTCTGAAGTTTTATGAATTAATAGGAGAAGTGTGCACATCACGTTATTGGAAATAAGATCAAATAAATAATTAACTCACATATTTAGTATCTAAGACACCAATCACACATGAGGAATTGCACACAATGGGCAAGAGAAGAAGGGTTATGGTGAGGAGACATTTCATCGAACACATTGTAGGCACAAGAAAGATAAGCTACAAATGTAATAATGCAATAGACACCTACCAAACCATAACAACATCATCTACCCAGCATACCAAAAACACCCAAGCCTAAAGTAACCAAATGGTGAAGAGAAAAATAAAAAACAACCAATAAACAAACGGGAAATCAAAGCACTTACCAAATGGGAGGAATGAATCATCAAGGAATGCACACAAGGAAGAGGAATGGAAGCTCCACACGTGAGAAATCAAGGGAAAATCGACCAAAGAGTGTCGATTTGAGAGAGAAAGCGAGAGAGATATGGGAAGAAATGAAAAAAAAATGAGACGGAACCTTCGCGAGAAAATTAAAAGTCGCACTATCACTCGAGCAAATAGCGAGCGACAAAGGCTCTGCTTCTATTGTTCGAGCGAGCTCCCAGCGACAAACGAGCGAAGGGGAAATGACAAAAATAGCACCTAAACTTGAAAATTTGAAAAGTTAGGCACAAGTTTAAAACTTTGCAAAGTAAAAGAACTTTAGAAAATTTCAAAAATAGCACCTTTCTCAGAAATTTGAATTTAGGCCCCAAATTTTTTTTTTTTGTTTTTTTTTAAATTTAAAATACACAAACAATGCAGAGGCAGTTGTCCAATCAAAGGTAATAGATCACAAATACAGCATGCACAGTGATTAGAAAATGTTTCCCCACACACTGGGACCAAGTACAAATGGAGTAAATTGTATATGTGATTCCTCGCAAAACGTGCTACTCATTCCAAGCAAGTAAGGCTCAAAACCTTAAATTTGTGAGAAGAGACGACCAAATCACTGACGTAGGAGTCAACACTTAGATGTTTGAAGGTCAAATCCAAGGCCACTAGGACCTATACTTCGTTTAAAATATGGATATATATATATATATATATATATATTATTATTATTATTTTTTTTTTAATCTTACGTGCAATCCCATCTCCATTAAGCTACTACGAAGACCCCTATAACGAGCATTAGGTCGGTGACTCCCAAACTAGTTGGCTTTAGGGTACCAGGTTATGAGAAACCCCTCAAACTTAATTGCTCGAGTCATCTAGGCTCCGAATATAGATATAAGATGTGATATAATAAATACTCTGTGGAAACACTCGGGGTACACCAGAAGTTAAGACTCAACGATAGATGATAGTCATCCCAAGTCTCATACATGCGGTCAAGACTCACTCACACGGTCTTAGTGTGTGTTGTGCAAATATAATAAGAAGTGACATATACTAAGTACTCCATATAGACTCATGATAAGTGATGGGAATTAGAAACTAATTATGTGTAGAATGCACATTTGATTTCAAATTGCAACTCCGAGTAAACAACTACAATGCAAAAATGATACGTGATGATCAATCCCCCCTTTTATTATCATTATTTTATTTTTATTGTTTTATTTATTTATTTTTATTTATCAAAAAGAAAGACAGATGCAAATGAATACACAGAGGCAATGTAATGAATGCATAAAAGAATGCATGCATCTATGAAGACGATCAGGGAGGAACACAGATGCCAACAGCCTTCTTAAATAACTCGAATCTAAACCCATCTAGAGGTTTAGTAAACAGATTAGCAAGTTGATTTTTCAGTAGAGATGTGTTCAAGAGATAGTACATTGGACTCAACAAGCTCTCAAATAAAGTGATGGCGAATGTCAATGTGTTTGGTCCTAGAATGTTGAACCGAATTTTTTGTTATGTTGATAGCACTAGTATTGTCACTGAAAACATTTATAGTACCCTGATTTATCCCATAGTCACTCAACATTTGCTTCATCCAAAGCTGTTGAGTGCAACAGCTACCAGCTGCAATGTATTCTGCCTCAGCTATGGACAAGGAGACTGAGTTTTATTTCTTACTCATCCAGGAGACAAGATTAGAACCAATATAGAAACATCCACCCGAGGTACTTTTTCTATCGTCGGCGTTTCCGACCTAATCGGCATCAAAATAGCCGACTGGTTCTAGATTAGACTCTCTGGAATATAAGATCCCATGATCTACTGTCCCATTGACATATCTAATAATGCGCCTCACTACACTTAGATGGGACTCCTTAGGATCAGCTTGAAATCTAGCACATACACCAAAACTAAACGCTATGTCAGGTCTACTGGCTGTAAGATATAGTAAATTGCCTATCATGCTCCTATACACAGCCTGATCAACACTTTTACCTATAGGATCATGTCCTAACTTAACATTTGTGCTCATGGGTGTCCTTGTGTGTTTCTTACTGTCCAAGCCAAATCTCTTCACAAGGTCTTTGGCATATTTTGATTGAGAGATAAATAGACCACAATCAGTTTGCTTTACTTGAAGACCAAGGAAGTAACTTAGCTCTCCAACCATGCTCATTTCAAATTCTTGTTTCGTGCATTCAGCAAATTTGAGAGCAAGGGAGCCAATGGGAGAGCCAAAGATGATGTCATCGACATAGATCTGAGCTACAGTGATAGTTTATTCAATATGTCTAATGAATAAGATTCTGTCAGCACCACCTCGTGAGAACCCATGCTCAACAAGATAAGTGATGAGACTGTCATACCAAGCTCTAGGAGCTTGTTTCAGACCATACAATGCTTTATTTAGTTTGTAGACATAATGAGGAAACTTAGGGTCAATGAATCCTTCGGTTGTTTAACATACACCTCTTCTTGGAGTATTCCATTCAAGAATGCACTCTTAACATCTATTTGATATAGCTTGAAACCTAAGGTACATGCAACTGTAAGAAGAAGACGAATGGACTCAAGACGAGCAATTGGGGCAAAAGTCTCATCAAAATCTACCCCTTCTACCTAAGTGTACCCCTGGGCAACTGGTCTACCCTTATTTCTAGTTATAGTATCTTCGTCATCGGCTTTGTTGTTGAAAATCCACTTAGTACCTCACATTAGAGTCATCAGGCCTAGGAACTAGATTCCAAATATTATTTCGAACGAATTGTTTAAGCTCCTCATGCATGGCATTCACCTAGCATTCATCTCTAAGGGCTTCCTCTACTTTCTTAGGTTCAATCTGGGATACATAGCTAGTATATGTTAGGTTATTTAAAACTCTCTTTCGTAACCTCATTTCTTCATCCAAATCCCCAATGATGTTAACCTTAGGATGATTAGATTTGACCCTAGAAGATGGTTCTCCGGGAAGCTTAGATTGATCCCAATTGGGTACACACTGCTCAGATAAGTTTTCTGAGGAGAGTGGAGATTTTGGGATTGATTGCTCTTTATTTTCAGCAGTGGCTCCTTGATCTTCACTTAGATCTTCTATGTCAACTCCATTTTTAGCACTCTCCCCCCAGTAAAGGGATCATCAATAACAACATTTACAGATTCCAAGACACTCTGAGTACGCAAGTTGTAAACTCGGTATGCTCTACTGTTCTTAGAATATCCTAGAAAAATCCCATCATCACTTTGGAATCAAACTTGCCTAGATTTTCTCTATCCCTCAGAATGTAACACTTGCTGCCAAACACCCGAAAGTATTTAACAGTAGGCTTTTTGCCTTTCCAGATCTCATAAGGAGTCTTGTCTGAATTCGATCTCAAGTATACCCTATTTATTATGTGGCACGTGGTGTTAGTAGCTTCACCCCAGAAATGTATTGCTAGATCCTTACCGTGAAGTATGGCTCTAGCCATTTCTTGAAGCACTCTATTCTTCCTCTCAACAACTCCATTTCACTATGGAGTGATTGGTGAGGAGAACTTATGCTCAATCCCCTTCTCCAAGCAGAAGTTTTCTAGATTGAAGTTTTCAAATTCTTTTCCATTATCACCTTGAACCCTAGAAATAGGAAGATTTTGTTCAACTTTGAGCCTTTTGCATAAGGACTTAACCGAATCACCCGTCTCAGATTTTTCTCTTAACAGATCAATCCAGGTGTATCTAGAAAACTCATCTACCACAACCAGGATATACCGTTTGCCTCCTAGGCTCTCTACCATAGATGGTACCATTAAATCCATATGGAGAAACTCTAGGGGTCTATTCGTCAAGATTTTCGAGGTTCGCTTATAGTTAATCCTGAGTTGCTTTCCTTGTTGACATGGCTTGCACACAGCATTCTCACTTTGATCAATTTTAGGTAAACCATCGACAATCTTTTTTTTTTGACCAATTTAGATAGACTTCTGTAGTTAACATGACCGAGCCATTGATGCCAAAGTTCAGACATATCAATTTTAGCACAACTACATACATAGTTCGAGTTTGAAAGAACTCCATAAAAGTTATCAGATGTTCTAACACCTTCAAGAACAACACCACCAGAAGCATCATAAACAATGCATCTCTTTTGGATAAAACTCACTTCATAGTCAGCATCACAGATTTGACTAATGCTCAATAAGTTGGACTTAAGACCCTCTACATAAAGTACATTGGATATTGTAGGAAGTCCAGCAATGGTGATGGAGCCTTTACCTCGGATGGGTGCCGTAGCTTCATCCCCAAAGTTAACTACTCCGCCGTTGTAGTCATCAAAGGTAGAGAATAAGGCCTTGTTACCACACATGTGTCTAGAACAAGCACTATCAAGATACCACATGCATGTATTTTGAGCCTTATATGCAACATGAGCAACAAAACATTTTAGATTCTCAGTATACTCACCCACATCAGATTTCTTTACCCAAACTTTTCTCGAGGTCGAGGTGATCCTAGTCAACCTTGTTACCATCTTAGTTAAGTGGCTAACCTGATTTGAAAGGAAGTTCACTTGACTAGGGATATCCTGACTTCGATTCCTATTTGCTAGCTTTCGACACGTAGGTCTCATGTGGCCTAAGTCACCACAGTGATGACAAGTGGGTATGAACCTAGGTTCAGATGTACGTGAGTGTTGATTATGAAAATTAGGTGTAGAAATCATATGAGTTCTAGTGGCCTTCAGTCCATTAAAATTTTTATCTTTGGATTCTGGATTTGTTGAAACATTAGATCTGCTGTAAGCGGAGACAAATATGATCTTTGATGAACTAGACACATTGCTATCACTCTTCACAAATCCTAGACCTTGTCTATTTCCAAATGGTTTGTTCATTCCTAACAAATCATCTAGTTTCTCAGTTCCACTCACAAATGATTGTAGTTGAGTGTGGGATTTCTCTAATTCACGGGTCAATGTCTTGACCTTGTCCTCCAATTTCTCATTGACACACTTCAACTCACTAAGATTCTTAGATGAGACTTGAAGATCATAGGTGATTTTCTCCTTCTCTCTCTCAAGTTCGTCTACCTTCTTAAATAGGGCTTTATTTACCTTTTTGAGCTTGAGACTTTCCTTAAACAGAAGTTGATAAGCCTCATGTATATCCGTCTCATCCTCCAAATCATCACCGGACTTGTTACTCTCCACTTCCTCCTCAACCTTCTCACTCTCCTTGTCTGACTCGCTCTTGACAGTAGATACAAAAGCCATATAGCCCTTTTCCTCCTCACTGCTTGAGGAATCACTTTGTTTACTTAAATTAGAATCATCATTAGTCAAGGACACAGTTAATGTCTTCCTACTCCCCTTCTTTAGATTTTTCTTAAAGTTAGGACATTCATTTCTATAGTGCCCAAATCCTGACACTCATGACACCTAACCCCTTGAGATTTCTTACCAGGGTTCCTAGTAGTTGATTTATCATTCTTCTCTCTTTGCAATTTACTAAGGACTCCTCTTCTTTTCTCTTGAGGCCCTTTTTTTGCCCTTTAAGACTTTTTGAAATTTTTTCACAAAGTAGGCGATCTCGTTATCTCTAAGAGTTTTCATGTCAGATGACTCAGACTCCCCTTCCCTAACAGTGTTTAGGGCTATGGTCTTATTTTTCCTTGGTTGTGAAATGGTGAGTTTATAGGTTTGAAGGGATCCTACGAGTTTTTGTATCTTAATTGTATCCAGATCCTTGCTTTCTTCAATAGCTGTAACTTTAGGTCAAAATCTCTCGAATAAGGATCTAAGAGCCTTCCTCACAATTTTGGGTTCGGGAATCCTATCACCAAGGTTGAAACTAGAGTTAACAATGTAATTTAATGTGGCATAGAACTCATCAAAAGATTCATCATCCTTCATCCTGATTTCTTCAAACCTTGAGGTTAGCATTTGCAATTTTAAATTTTTTACAGTTTTAGTTCCCTCATGCGTAGTCTCTAGAATATCCCATACCTCTTTAGCAGTTTCACACATTGATACTCTCCTAAATTCTTTGAGAGACACGGACATAAACAAGGGATGAAGTTGTTTGCTATTCCAATTTCAATCAGCTAATTCTTCCTTAGTCCAAAGTGAAATATCAGTTAGATTGACAACACCTGACACAGTTGTAGAAGGAGGTTTCCAACCATTTTGTACGCTCACCCACACGTGTTCATCTAAGGACTTAAGAAAAGCACGCATCCTAACCTTCTAGTAGGCGTAGTTGCTTCCGTCAAAATACGGAGGCACAGACAGTGATTGACTCATCTAGACAACAGTGGTTCAGAACTCGAGTTTTGGCTTTAATACCACTTGAAATATCGTAGTTTGACCCAATCAACACCTAGAGGGGGGTGAATAGGTATTTATATGGAATTTTCTTTTTTCAATCAATTAATAATTGCAACACATCACAAAATTAATTTGTCCAGATCAGTTCACATGATCTACTATCCTATGTTTGAATTTTGGTCATAAATTAATTGCAGAAAGATAAATAATACAATTGTTTGATGATGGAGAAACCCCAATGTGGGTAAAACTCCGGCCCAAACCAGTAGGAATCCACTATAAACGAAAATGAAACTTACAATCAGCCAGACTCAATCTACACAGGTTTTTCTGACATCCTGAACATAGTTTCCCCAAGACCTTCCTGGAACGCATGATCCTGTACCAACTCTCGGCACCTAGCCCTCCTGGATTGCATGCTACACCAATTCCCGGGTCTTGATTTTGTCTATCTCCTGTGGATTCAAGATAACCGCCTGTTCTCTGATGATCGGGACTTCGATCTCCTTCCTCAATCTCCAAGAATCAACAAAGGCACTAGAAGGTTGTGTTGTGGTGTTTGGTGAATGTTGATTTGATATTTTTCATGTAATTGCTCAAATCAAATATGGGGTTGAATGAGAGAATTAAAGTGTAGGAGAGTTTTCTTCAATTTCAATACCTTGAGAGCACAACTCGAAATCGGCGCGATTTTTCTCATATATGTGTATTTGGATATTTTTGGTCGGGTTAAAATGTCGAAAAAAGGAAAATAGGGTTTTATAGGTAACACTGTCGCTCGAGCGAAAAGTGAGCGAGTTGTTTCGCTCGAGCGAAATGGGGGCGAGAAGCGAGCGATGACCATTCTGTTTTTGTCGCTCGAGCGACCACTTGGTGAGCAGCTATCGAAATTTCAACGACACATCTTGCTCTACTTCATATCTTGAACCCTAGCACACTTTGCCAAAATTGCAACTGAGTCCCTCATCTTTTACACATGTACACAATGACCCCTAACCTTTAATAATTGACAAATTGACCCCAAACTTTTGAACATTTTCAATTTTACCCTTTTGTTCACAGAATAGCCAACACAAAATCTAACAGTATTTATACAGCCTTTTAGAAATGTTCTAAGTCAAATCTATTTTGCTTTTTATATAAGAAGAAGAAGAAGAAGAAATCTTGCAGAGTAGTCATACAGAAGCAATATGTTGGATTTCTTTCATAATCCAAACTATAGAGATAAAACCAAATAGATTGTGAATGGTGCCATATTGTTCTTGATGCAACGTACTAAACAAATTAGTTTTAATTCATTTACTTATCTTTGCTTTATTTTAATTTCATGCACTTAATTCATTTCAACTAGCCCCCTTACTTTTGCTTGCTTATTGGGACTGGGGCTTAACCGATCTTGTTTTATGGCAAAATGGGGAAAATAAACACCAGTATAAAACCCAAGGAATTGCTCACTTCATCCGGTACTATAATTTTATATTATTTCAAGTTCTATTTTTTCAATAATATGACAAATTTTATTCATTTATTTATTTAATTCCTTGACCCTAATTTGATTCGATTGTACCTTTTAGACCTTTGATTACTCTTTCTGATCAATACATTACATGAGACACTAATTCGTGACAAAACTACATAACCAAATTCTCCTTGACTTAGGTTTTTTTAACTAGTAAGTATGGTATATAAAATTGAGCATGTAATTTGGTGCTTTACTTTGGAATTATGTGGATAATCTTTTCCAAAACTAATAACCAATGAGGTGATACGTCAAGTCCTCCATTTTCGTTTATATGTCAACAAAATTTTTCCACGCCATCATAGTCCACTGGTAAATCTTTTCTAGAAATAAAAATCTATTGTGCTGGGCGTGGGAGGTGGGGGTAAGTCAAGTCTAACTTCAGTGGCGGCCTTAGTGAAATTACAAGGTAACATTCTTGATGCTATTAAAAAGATATTGTTCCTTGTATATCGTAGCCTAGTGATGGTGGCGGTTCTACCATCTAAGTTGCTAATTTTTTATTCAACTTTTTCTATTGTTTACTGTAATTAACTTTTCTAAGGGATGAAGGTGATGTCGTAGTCGATGTGATTGCATTTATAAAGGTGGTGTTTGAGAGAAGATGAGAATGGATTTGGATGGGTGAGTGTCGATGTCGTGGTTGGATGAGTTTGGCTGGAGAAGATGGAATTTGTGTTACTATATTTGCAATTTTTTCTTATTTTTGTTGTTTTACTTCTTCCTTTTATTTTTGTTTATTGAAATAGTTATTTATATGTCTGAAATGGAGGGAATGATGAGTTTTGTTACATAATTAAAAGGTTAAGAATTGATTATGTTAAAAAAAAAAGTTTATCATAGATATGATATGTTTCTCAAAATTGAGGATGAAAATCAGAAATCGGGCAAAATTGGTGAACAAACTAAGGAAAAAGGACAAATTTATTTATTTAACTTTGGTCTAATACCTAACTTCAAACGTCATTTAGAAACTAATTTGTAGCATAATCATAATGAAATTCTTGGGTGACGAATTTTTTCTGGTTATCTAACTAATAACTATAATTTATTCTGTAAATGTGTCATTCGATACTCAACTTCAAATCACGTGAAGAATCTTTTCCAAATATAAAAACCAATAAGGTGTAAAGTCAAGTTACTTATTTTTTATTTATTTTTTGTTACAAGAAATCCAAATTTTTTTTTTCTGGCCATCATCATTCATCGGAACTCATTGATTTAAAAAGTATGCAACAATAATTTCTCATTGTCTATGTTTTCACCCCAAATAAAAGCATGTGATTGGATTCTTAAGCCTATCATCGTATAACATTAAAAGTTATTTAAAAGAAAGACACATTTTTCTATTCAATTAGTATTGATTATATTCATTATTCACAACGAATTATTGGGGAATCATTTCTAACAATAACGGCCAATTGGCACCAGAGGGTGGGGTTTAAGTCAAGTCTTCCTTTTTTGTTTGTTTAATCAAGAAGTCATTATTTATCCAAAGATTATTAATAACTGGAACTTTGATTTGACAAGTCAATACATTTTTCTATGGAGTTATTGTTGATATGAATAGTCTTTTCTACAGCTTTCTACACAAATTCATTCTTACAACTGATGCTATAAGTAGTCTGCTTAAATGGTGAAAAACCACAAAAGAATATCAGAAAATTCTTAGTTACAACTGTTCACAAAATGATAGTTGATCAAAAGTTCTTTCAAAATCTCCAATTGTTAGTCATTGTACTCCTACTAAGTTGGAGAGCCACTTTTGAACGCTCTACAGGAATGAAAGCTGGCATCAGGTGCATAGAAAAGGAGAAAGAAGCTCTTCTCAAGTACAAAGATGAGCTTATTGATGAATATAGCCAACTCTTTTCTTGGAAAAATGAAAAATATAAGAAGGATTGCTGCAAATGGAGTGGTGTCAGTTGTGACAATCAAACTAATCATATTGTTGAGTTGGATCTTGGTTTTATGCATCTAAGAGGTAACATTAGCGTCTCGTTGCTTGAAATACAACATTTGAAATATCTAGACCTCAGAGAGAATGATTTGAATTATAGCAGGATTCCACAATTCATAAGTTCCCTAGGTAGATTACAGCATCTCGATCTCCTATTCTAATTTTCGTGGAGAAATTCCACATCATCTTGGCAACCTTTCTGAATTGAATTCTCCTCATCTTGGCTCGTCTGAAGATGGTTCATTAACTAGCATAAATCTTGATTGGCTTTCTCGACTTCATTCATTAAGTGACTTGGACATGAGCTATGTTAACCTCACAATTTACAAATGATAACTAGGCTCACTAAGCTTCAACCTTTATACTTACATTCATGTAACCTGCTAATGGTACTTCCTCCCTGACCTTTCAATGCTTCTAATTCTCTTTCTGACTTAGAGCTCTCAGGAAATGAGTTCTCTTCTTCTTGGTTATTTCCTTTGTGTTTAACTTAAGTAGTAGCCTTACTTTTCTTGACCTCGGTTCCAACAAATTACAAGGTGAGATTCCAATATCCTTGGGGAATAAGTGTAGTTTAACTCTTTTATATTTATCTGGTAACCAACTCACAGGGGATTCGCCTTGTCCTGCATTATCTTTCTTGTTAACGACCTTAGATCTCTCTCATAATATGTTTAATGGTACCATGACCCAGTGCATAGGAAACCTTTCGAAACTCAAATCTTTGTTTCTTTATTCAAACAACCTCGAAGAAATAATCACTGAATCCAATTTCTTTAATCTTTCCCAATTACAAGTGTTGGACTTGTCTTACAACCTAGCTATCTCATTCAATATCAGTTTAGGATGGAATCCTCCTTTTCAACTAACACGTGTAAATTTAGCAAGTTCCAAAGTAGGTCCACATTTCCCCTCATGGTTTAGAACACAAACGAGATTACGGAATCTTGATATCTCTAATGCTGAAATTTCAGACACCTTCCCTAATTGGTTTTTGGAGCAAATTCCAAAATTATCAAATTTAAATGTATCACATAACAATTTTCATGGTGTCCTTCCTGATTTGTCATCAAAGTCCTCTACTTTCAAATCCATAGATCTAAGCTTTAATCATTTTAATGGTTCATTACCAATTTTGCCTCCGAATGGATCTGTAGTGGATTTATCGAGTAACAAAATTTCTGGGTCAGTTACCAATATATGCAATGAAACTGATTGTTATTGTGGATATCTTGACCTCTCGAATAACATACTCTCTGAACAGCTTTCGAATTGTTTTGTAAACCTGCGAAATTTGGATTATCTTAATTTGGCGCATAATAATTTCTCCGGAAAGATCCCTTCACTAAATGTCACCTCATCATTGCACTTACAAAACAACAGTTTCATTGGAGAAATTCCAACATTGTTGAGGAATTGTACTTTCATGACTTTTATTGATCTTTCCCAAAATTAGTTGACTGGTAATATACCTACATGGGTGGGAGATACTTGGACTTCTTTGGTCTTTCTGAGTCTCAGGTACAATGAGTTCTTTGGTAGTATTCCTTCCCATTTGTGTCGTCTTGCAGACTTACAAGTGTCGGACCTCTCTTTAAACAAGATTTCTGGTGGTATGCCAAAATGTGTAAACAACCTCACTGCTATGATTCAAGTGGATTCTGAGTTTGATAGCGCATTTCTTCTTCATTACATACGAAGATTTGAGAGTGCATTTGTAACATGGAAAGGAAAGGATGCCGAGTACATAAACTCTCTTAATCTGGTGATGCTCATTGATCTTTTAAGCAACAATTTAGTAGGTGACGTTCCTGCGGAAATTTCCAGTCTTGTAATGCTAGTTGGATCGAACCTTTCAAGAAACAACCTATCTGGATTCCTTCCTCCAAATATTGAACGATTAAGGTCTTTGGATTTTCTTGATTTTGCAAGAAACCACTTCTCTGGGGGTATTCCTACTAGCGTCTCTCAATTGGATCAACTTGGAGTGTTAGATTTGTCATACAATAACTTGTCGGGCAAAATTCCACAAAGCATTCATTTGCGAAACCCTGAACTTTGTGGCCTTCCACTTACAAAAGCTTGTTCGGAAGATGAAATGGCTTAAGTTCCAAAGATCGGTCATACCGTTGATGGGATGAAAAACCAAGTGGAGGATAATCTAATCAATGATGGATTTTACATTAGTATGGCAGTTGGGTTCGTTTTTGGATTTTGGGGGGTATGTGGAACTTTCGTGCTCAATCACTCATGGAGAATTGCATTTTTCTAGTTGTGGAATCGCAAAATGGATTGATTGTATGTAAAGATAGCCATCTACAAAATCCATCTCAGAGAAGCATATCACTAATTTGTAAAACTTTAGCTTGTGCAATATTGTCTATTATCTAATTTTTGCAATGCTTAAAAGTTAGATGCTATTGTTTTACCATTGTATTCTATCGCAAGTTGTATTGGATCTAATACATATGTGTGAATAAAACATTCATGTATAAGCTATCATATATAAGCTTGTAAAATCTCAATTAGATAATTCGTTTAAGAAACATACCATCTACAAACGATTGGAGCTTAGTCTATAATAGCATAGGAAGTTTTAACTACTAAAAGTCATTGGCTCTATACAACTAATCAAATGTAAAAATTTAGCACCTCTGTACTTGCCATGTTCTCCAATCACACCAACATCAACAATCTCTGTACAAAACAAACATTTTATGAGTGACTTTGTATTGCCAAATTGCAACTAAGAAGCATGCAGATGTGATAGAGATAACTGAAAGATGAGGTCTTTCTATAAATAGAGATTGCATGCGAATGTAATATAGCTTTAACTTGTCCATATTTTATTAGTTCATGTAGATACTGCATACAGAGCTAAATGCCTAAAACTAAGTTGGAAATATTCACAGGCTATTTGCACAATGCGAAGGCGATATCCTGTATTCATCACTTATCAGTCTAATATCCTAACATCTTCACGATTTTGGGCATTTTAGGTCTCCTTTTTGGGGTTTTTGTTACAAGTTCATCGCTATTTTCAATGTCTTCACCATCTGTTCCTCCATATTATTTGCAAGAAAGGTTTTGCTATCGGTAGGAAAACCACCAAGCTAGTAAACATCGACTCGACCAACGATCTATGAATCCAACCAAATGAACCAATGACTCGGTACCTTACCACGTTTGATAATTATTCTTGTAACACTATTGTGAAAGCAGGGAGAATAACATCGATGTATGAAAGTTCCAAATTCATCATTATAGTATAAGCTTCAAAAAAATTATTACTTGGAATCCTGATTAACCATTTTCAATCATATATAAGTGAAAACCAAAACCAAACGTCATAAGTCATCACATGAAAACACACTTGAAATTCAATCATCGATCAAGAAGAACTTCATAGCTAGAAGGCTAGTTAGCATATGAGCCAACCCTAATCCACCATGCCTAATCCCTCACTTCTCCAGATTCTCTTGATTCGAAAATTATATACACCTTTCATATTAGTATCGATTTGTCTTTTACCCTTTTATGCCAAAAATAGTATTATTTTCTGTTTTCTTATTTGACTTTTTTCTTAATTTTAAAATAGATAAAATAGACTGTTTTAATCTAAAGAAGTTAAGTTTCTAGTATCTTTTTGTACAAAGTAATTTTATCTTATATTTGTGAAAATTGTTTTCTCATTTAAAAATAGATGAAATATGATTAAAATATAATTAACTTCGAAAATGAACTAAAAAATTATAAAACCTCTGATACCAATTTTATTGCATGTTTATTATTATGATAACAAATTTCTAAAACCCTTTTTTTTTTTTTTTTTTTTTTTTTTTGGGTGAAGGAATCATTCCACTAAATCAAAAGATAAAATATTTAATAGTTAAAAAAATCCAATTGACAACCAATTAAGCATTTTTAATTTCTCATCAATTTAGAAGACGGCACAATTATTATACTTAATAGTGTGGAAATGTATTATCATGTAATTTAATCCATTCAGAAATCACTTCTTCTAAAAAAAAATTTAATCCTTGGTTCAATGTCCCGTGCACATTCATATCCCAAGAACTTGTTAATTGTCCAACAATTTTTCTCTCAAATTAAGCGCCACACGACATGACACGACACGATATTTAATAACATTATTTTTAAAAAATTAAAAAAAGAAGCAATATGGCAACATCGTATAAAAATGCATAATTTCTTTTCTAAAGAGATTTTTGAATTTTTTACAGTTTCAGAACTATTTTCAAGAATAGAAAAAACTTGATTTTAGATAATATTGTTTTACGAGTTTTCGCAAACCCTAGTTGTAGAATGTGGTATGCAATGAAGTTAGAGATCTACCGCATATAGGAGATACCGTATTTTCCTATGAGAAATCCCAGAAGATAGATCGACTTATTCTCTAGATAAATGGAGCTTCACATGGTAGATGTCATCTTTTATACATTTGTTATTTGGCAATTAATCATTGCTATGAATACAGAGAACGTATTCTTACATTTTGGAATAATCTATCTTTTTTTTTGTGTGTGTAATATAAACAAATATCAAATATAATTTATTTATTACTAAATATATTATCAATTTTACCATTACCAACACTCCATGTGATGGTTACACTACCAAATAATAAGGAAGAATGTACTGGGTTGCCACTGAGAATACGTTGGACATTAGAGATTTAGAGGACCAAGGTAAATCAAATTAAATAGATACAACAAGATCTTTTAAAATTCGAAGTAGCCTAAATTATTCTTGTGTACATGAATAATTTACTTGGCATCAACATGCTTTTGTAAATTTACATAAACTGTCGTAACAACATAAATCAAGGCAACCAAATGTACGGTACCTGACATGGTAATGCCTAAAATGCTGGTCCAAGATTTGGACTAAAAACATTTTTAAAATCCTATACGATATATACCCACCTGTCAAAAATAAAAATACCGTAAAAGTTTTTAAGATATATGGAGTCATTTGAATTTTAGACTAAATAACTTGACCCAAAAGATTTTAGATTCAGAAAGTCAATCGAATCATGCTTTTTAACATAAAAGTTTGATATAATGCTATGTGACATTATAATATTGAATTATTTTAAATACAGTCAGATTTTCTATCAAACCATCTTCCTATCAAATTATGTCTTTTCAAATTTTCTGTCAAAGTGGCAAAAAACCTGTTAGAAATTATGTTGTAAAACGACCTCCCGGGCGATGATGAGAACCAATTTTATCAGTCGACATAAATGACTGAACGATAATTCAACATCGAATAATGGATGAACCGACCAAACGTTGCCTTACCTATTGGACGGCTAATACTCTTTGTGGCTTGTTGATTCTTTCCATTGGAAGTTAACCCTAGTCGAGCCTACTTACCATATCCTTACTTACCTTATGTTGGCCACTTGACTTACTATATATATTGGTGTTTTCATCCTAATTGAAACCGGTCCATTAGTTGAAGCCGTCCATTGAACCCGTGAGCTCCAAAGAGAGACTGCCATGTCCTTCTGCCTTCTTCTTCTTCGTGATTTCTTCTCCATGCCAATTGCTTGAGCCTTTGTGACTCTTACCTGTGTGGTATCCATCCTAAGTGTGTGGATTGAATCAACAAAGCAAGAGAGGAAAGCAACCATAGGAGAGGGTAGCGCCGGCGAGTTGGTGACTTTGGTTTTGATGTTGAATTCGATGTTTAATGGTTAACTGAGCCCGGAAATCACCGTGAGCAGCAAGAGGAAGGTCCTAACATCTGGTATCAAAACTTGGGTGGCAAAAAAAGGCTCAAAATCGACTGATTTTCGCACCTTCAACCTAGAACCCGAATCTGAAAATTTGCAATTACTCACAAACCAAAGCTCGGTTGGACAAACGGAGGCCATACCCATCATCAGCAGGCCGAGGCGCTCCAGGAGAGGCGGCGCGTGGCGGCGGCGGCGGCGCGTGGGGGATTTTTCGACGACGCAGTCTTCAGGTAACTTGTTTGTTTCGATCTCCTGAACGCGCTGATATACTTTGTTTTGTGTTTCAGGTTACACAGAAAAAGTTGGACGATTTTGCCCTTCGGTACGACGCCGATTGAAATTCAACAGCAAGCTCGTTTTTCTCCACTTTACGGACTCAGATAGGTCCGCTCTGGTAAATTGGCTTAATCCATTTAAATTCAGCAATAGCAAGATCATCGTGTGGGGTGATCGTTAGGTTTTGGGGTTACCGTGAAGAGGTAACCATTGCGTGTGCTAGAATTAGGATTACTTGCGTTAATTAAGTATTTGTTCTTTTAATTTAAAGTGCTTGTTATTCCTTGGTGGACGTAGCGTTTAGGTTCATTATTACCTTTGCTAATAATTAACAAGACATTACCTTATCACGTTCCCCAATACTACTTCGTGTGGTTTAATTAGGGTGTTAACCAATGACAACACATAATTTTGATTTGGGAATTTTTAACGGTAAAGGGGACTTCTCTATCTGACAACAAAAGATGAGAGGCGTACTAGTCCAACAAAAGGTGTCAAAAGCCATCGAAGGCAATTTTGCACCTGATATCTCAAAAGAACAAAAAGAGGAAGCCGATGAGCTTGCCTATACCTCAATAATATTACACTTGTGTGACGCTGTCTTAAGAAAAGTGGAAAAACTAAAAACCACCAAAGAACTTTGGAAAAGACTAGAAGACTTATACTTGCTTAAATCTATACCGAAAAAACTCTACCTACTCGAACGATTCTTCAGCTTTAAAATGGATCCTTCAAAGGATCTCGACGACAATCTAGATGTATTTAATAAATTGGTGCAAGATATTGTCAATTGTGACGAAGCCGTGTCTGAAACCTATAAGGCCATTATCTTGCTCAATTCAATCCCGGACTCTTATAAAGAAGTTAAAAATGCTATTAAGTATGGTAGGGACACGCTAACACCTGAAATTGTCGTAGATTCTCTTAGAAGTAAAGAGATGGAAATGAAGGCTGAAAAACAGGATAGGAGGAGTGGAGAGTTGCATATGATGTGGAGTAGAACACAATTTAGGCAAGCCAGTCATGATGGATACCAAAGTAGTGGCGAATCAAGTAGTAATAGTTGGAAAAAGAAGGGGAATGGTAGACCTAGATCAAAGTCGAGAACTAAGGGTAGAAAATGCTATGGCTGTGGAGACACAGGGCATTTTATAAAAGACTGTCATAAAGAAAAAGGAAAACAGAAGATTAAGGAAAGAGATGAGGTAAATGTGTTATCCTCTACCTCCGATACTGAAAACGGTGAAGTCTATGTGATCACTAGTCCAGTCGCATACACTACTGAATTAAACTTAA
The DNA here is from genome assembly GCF_002742605.1 of Olea europaea var. sylvestris. NCBI lineage: Eukaryota > Viridiplantae > Streptophyta > Magnoliopsida > Lamiales > Oleaceae > Olea > Olea europaea. The sequence goes on along the minus strand of NW_019241205.1, from coordinate 66,512 downwards.
CTACTAATTCTCACATGCATGAATGGATATTAGATTCTGGTGCGTCTTTTCATGTTACATCTGAAAAGAACTGGTTTGAAAACTTGCAAGAATCTAATGATGGGCAAGTAGTTCTGTGTGATAACTTCTCCTATACAATTACTGAAATTGGAGATATAAAGATAAAATTTAACACAGGCTTTGTGTACGTGTTAAAAGAAGTTAGATATATTCCGGAATTATCTAGGAATTTAATTTCAGTAGGAAGACTTGAGAAAGACAACTTCACCGGTAAAATTGAAAACGGTATGTTTAAAATGATGAAGGGTGTGTTAATCTCTATTAAGGGAATCAAGAAAAACGACATTTATATCACTACTGGGGAAGTGATTAGAGGATCAAACTCCTCTATTTCTTCCGCCAAAATCGATCACACACACACGTGGCATAGTAGGCTTGCACACGTAAGCATTAAAGGACTTAAGCTACTTAATGAAAAAGGTGCATTTGGTAATGGCTGTGTGTCTGACCTATCGTTTTGTGATCACTGTGTGCTTGGAAAGCACCATAGAGTGTCGTTTTCCACCAGTACGCATAAAGCTAAAAGCATGCTTGAATATGTGCATTCTGATCTGTGGGGTCCTGCTAGTAATCCCACATCGGGTGGGAATAGGTATTTCCTATCTATCATAGATGACTACACCAGGAAAGTGTGGGTCTATCTATTGAAAGACAAAACTGAAACCTTCCATAACTTTAACAATTGGAAGAAACAAATGGAAAACCAAACTAGCAAGAGGATCAAATTTTTAAGGACAGATAACGGCCTAGAATTCTGTAATACTGAATTCGATAGGATGTGTAAAGAAAGTGGAATAACGAGGCACAAAACGGTCCCTTATACTCCCCAGCAAAACGGGGTGGCAAAAAGAATGAATAGGACCATACTAGACAAAGTGCGCTGCATGATGTTAAGTTCTGGGGTTCCTAAGTCATTTTGGGGTAAAGCCGTTGGCACTGCCTGTTATCTAATAAATTTGACTCCATCAGCTGCATTAAATGGTGATACTCCACATGAGAAATGGTCTGGAAAATTGGGTGACTACTCGATGCTTAAAGTGTTTGGCTGTGCTGCTTTTTCTCATCAAAGTGAGGGAAAGTTAAAACCTAGAGCCAGGAAGTGTGTCTTTCTAGGGTATCCCGAAGGAGTTAAGGGATATAGGCTATGGGATAGAAGCCAAAAAGGAGTTAAGATGATCGTGAGTAGGGATGTCACATTTAATGATAAAGAGATGCCTTGTCTAAAGAACGAAACCGAACCAGTAAGTGAAACTGAATCAAGTGAAGAAAGAAGTCGGTTTAAGGTGAAGTTAGGAAAATTTAACACATCAGTACCTAGTACTTCGAGTGAGGTGGAGATTCAAGTCCAAGAACCTGAAGAGGAAAATGAAGTAGTGATAGAAGAGCATCCTGAAGAAGAAAATCCACTAGCTAACTATAACTTAGCTAGAGATAGAGAGAGAAGACAAATAAGAGAACCTAGGAGATTCGGATATGAATCTGAATTGGATTTTGCATACACTAGTTACGAAGAACTAGTTGATAGGGAGCCAGAAACGTTTGAAGAGGCTATGAACAGTGGTCAATCTAAGGAGTGGCTTGAGGCTATGAAAGAAGAGATGAGTTCTCTAGAAAAGAATCAAACTTGGGAGTTAGTACCGAGACCTAAGAATAAATCAATCGTTGATTGCAAGTGGGTCTTTAAGGTTAAAGAAGGTACTAGTAGTTCAGAACCCTTAAGGTTTAAGGCTAGGTTAGTAGCAAAGGGTTACACACAGAAAGAAGGTGTTGATTATAACGAGATTTTCTCACCAGTTGTCAAGTACACTACTATTAGGGTCATGCTCGCATTGGTTGCGCTCTTTGACTAGGAACTTGAACAACTCGATGTAAAAACCGCTTTTTTACATGGAGAGCTTGATGAACAAATCTTTATGAATCAACCAAAAGGTTTTAAAGACAAGTTAAAACCTGATTATGTGTGTTTTCTGAAAAGATCCCTATACGGTCTGAAGCAATCACCTAGACAGTGGTACAAGAGGTTTAATTCCTTTGTACTCACTATAGGATTTCAAAGAAGTAAATTCGATCACTGCCTATACTTTCAACACAACGAGACTGATAACAATTATTTGTTTTTGTTGCTCTATGTAGACGACATGCTTTTAGTTGGATCATCTCCTAAGTGGATAAACAATATAAAAGCAGATCTTAGTGGAGAATTTGACATGAAAGACCTAGGAAAGGCTAAAAGGATTCTAGGCATGGAAATAGAACGAAAAAGGTCAAATTCCATCGTATTCTT